>NC_025704.1:4700300-4740101 GCF_000633955.1 Camelina sativa | reverse complement strand
AAAAAAAAAGTCTCAAGGTTGAAGAAGAAGAAGAAGAAGGATTTTAGGGGGCAGTAGCTCTTAAGAAAGTGCCTAAGGGAGGTTGGTTCGGCAAACCTAGCGAGTCTCAGGAACCAAATTTATAGCAAAAGCTTGTTCAATGGCATTTATTGTAAATATTTGCAAAGATTTTGACCATTTTCGATATTTAGGTTTGGTTTAGTCAAAAACTTAACCATGGTTAAGCAAACTTAAATATTTTTTGGGGGCTTTTTTTTTCTCTCTCTTTTTGTAATTTTAATATATATTTCGGGTAGAGGCGGTTTCGAAAAGAATCGGGTTCGGAATCAACGGCTGAGATTGAGAAATCAAAGAAGGAAAGCTTTTGTGGGCAGTTTAGAAAAAGCTGACACGTATTATATAGACTAAGAAAGATGTCAGCTCTTTGTGGTTATATTTTATTATGGACTACGTTTAAAATGCACAATTTGCCCGTTGTTTTGCCAAGAGCCGGATTTGTGATTTCCAATGGTTTATTTTTGTCGTCACAATCCAATGTTTTTCTTATTTATAACGGTATTGATTTAAAACATGTAACAACTTTTGTGTAAATTTAGGCTAATACTAATTGAGATTTTACAAATAAAAGCAAACTATGTATAGTGTATATTAGTACAAATGTGTAATACAGGTCACTATTACTTTGTTTAGTGAAGATTTTTTTTATAAGTAAATTCCAACATGTTTTTAAATTTTAATAAGTAAATTTTAATTATAATAGTTTGATGATTTACGAAACTTTTTGTAATTTTAGATTTTGTACTATTGGCAGATATTTAAAGCTAAATACTTTCATTTATCAAAATTTAGCACTCTATTGATCTTGTTTGTTTGTTTGTCTAAAAAAGTGCCTTTGGTCTCTATATATATCTTAACATCAAATTTTAGTTGGTTTAAACAAACATCGCTAATATTAATTAGTTGTTGTTTTTGGTTTTTTTTGTTCACCAATATTAGTCGCTAATATCTAAAAGTAGTTGCTAATGACCCAGCAACATCAATATAGAAACCTTATAAATAACATGAAAGGTAAAATATATAGAGTTACATGCATCTATGATCTAATCTAACTGATACCATCGTATAGTATAGCTAGGTTTGCTGGTTTGTGTCTTTTCTTTTTTTGAATGTACACTGGATTGTGTCTTTTCAGGATGGTTTAATATGTTGGAAGAGGAAAATAACAAATTCACTACAAAACAATAAAGGGGCCAAAGAGAGAGAACTTGACATACAGCTAGTTAATTTAGAAGCCAATACTAATCGTCAGTTCGTAGCACTTTCAACATTTCGTATTATGATGAGTGAGTGAAATGTATTTGAAACACAAAAAACAGATATAAAAATGGTTAATCAAGCAAAAACAACGAGGGAGAAAGTTCATCAACATGTGATATTAATTTTGCAAAAGTAACAGATTAACATATTCCAACAACTTTTCACCTCAAACCTACTGGTCAGTTAGCCAAACTCTTGTTTGGGCTTAAAAGCAAGGTAACAACCACAACGAATCTAGAATTTAGTATAAAGTTGTTACGGTGGAGGAGATCCATGCAACAATGCTTCATATTTGACCTAAAAAGTCCCTATACAAATTGATGGAATCATGGAACACTACTTGGATGTAACTAGAACATATGCTATCATAAAGTACAAATTTTTTTCATTTCTCTGCATATATAAAGAATTTGACCATAACTCAATCATAGTACTATATGTTTTGTCCCATTGCAATCTCAACCGCAAAAGATGGCAGATTGTTTATTATGGTGTAAGTGTAAAATATCATTTTTAGGTGCATAGAATTAAAAGAAGATTACCAGCCAAAATTAACTTTAAAAACACGGTTTGGATAGAAGTTGAGCGCTTTACGGTTAGAAATAATTGTAAACTTTGCCCAAACTGAATCTGGCAAATTGATATCTACAAGTTAAGTTGAAATTAAGTGGATGCTAATGTATGGTGGTTATATGATAATTACGTTAACATCGTTAAGTTTTGGAAATGGATGATACTGTTTTGTCATTCACCAATGATAATAAAACATACTATATCAATTGAAAAGCCTCTAGACCAGTGAGCTATTTTTTATTAAACTTTTTCCATCTTCTTGATTAATCCACATTTTACATTTTTCACAAATGTTAAAATTAAATTTACGGTTTATATAAGAATACAACAACAACAACAAAAATTAATGGAAAAAGTTTTTGAATTATTGGTTAAAATTAGGTAGTAAAGTATTTTCCAAAATTCTGATTTAACGTTTAAAGAAGCTTTGAAAGCAACTATTTACGTTTTTCACAAGTGTTAAAATTAAATTTACGGTTTATATAAGAATACAACAACAACAACAAAAATTAATGGAAAGAGTTTTTGAATTATTAGTTAAAATTAGGTAATAAAGTATTTTCCAAAATTCTGATTTAACGTTTAAAGAAGCTTTGAAAGCAACTACTAGGAATCATATCAAATCTTAAGCTGCTTTTGTTCCTAGCTCAAAAACAAATTCAATATACTATTTATTCACATTGCTCAAAAGATGATACATTTCTAAGAAAAGAATATATCAAAAAGCATTTTCATAGCCATTTAAGCATATACTAGTAAAAGGGTTATGAGAAGCTTAAGTGAGATTCGTTGAAGAATATAGTTAAATGTTGGTTTTGGACTTGGTTTCATAGAAGTCCAATTTTAGGGTGATGTAAGAATCACTACAAGAAAACATGCCATTTGCGACTACCATTTGTGACTGATTGTTTAGTCGCAAATATTTGCGACGGTTTTGCGACTATTTTATTACCGATTAACGACCATACACAATACGGAAGTAAAACCGTCGCAAATTTATGACGAAACATTACAGTCACAAAAACGTCTCACTTTTGCGACCGAATACATACTCTTTTGTAACTGATGTTATTTCGTCGCAAAACAAGATGCATTTTGTGACTAATTTGCAACTGCGATTTTGGTACGTGAGTGCCGTCGCAAAAAAGTCGCAAAATAGAGACTTATTTGCAACGACTTTTTGGAGTATTATTTAGTAGCAAAGTCGTCGCTGCATGTCGGCAAAAAACGTTGAGAATGTGGGAGATATTGTACTCAACTTTTGCGACTACATTGAAAACGGTCGCAAAAGAGTCGCACCATGTCGGCGAAAAACGTGCTTAACGTGTGTTAGGTGTACTGAAATTTTGTGACTACTTCTATAATAGTCGCAAAACAGTGGCAAAATTTCTCTTATATATATGCCACCACTTCTTCTTTCATTTACATCGACTCTAAAGAGAAAGAAACCAAAAAAAAACGTGAGAAAGAAAAAAAAAATCTAGAGGAAGAAAAAAAAAAGAGAGAAAAAAAAAAGAGAGAGAAAAAAAAAATAATAATGTGGAACAATCCTTCAAGAGCATGGATGTACAATCGGATCGATCCGTTCACTAATCATATCTCATCGGATTATTCGGCGGGAGTTGAAGAGTTCATTGATTTTGCCTGTAGCCATGCACAGAATAGCAGAGGTAGGTTTTACTGCCCTTGTGTAGTATGTCACAATTCGAAGTCTTTGAAAGCTGCCTCTGTTTCGAATCATTTGCTAAGTAGGGGGTTTATGCCTAACTATTATGTATGGTATGAACATGGTGAAGATTATGATGTTGTTGGGGAGGGAACTAGTAGTCATTATGCTAATAATACAGATTATGCTAGTGCTAGTGAACCAATAGGATTTGATGGGGAGAATATATATGCTGGGATGGTGAATGATGCATTTCATGGTTCTGTACCATATAACGAGTATCATGAACATGAAAGTGGAAATGATCATGTTCATGAACAACCCACCCAAGAAGCAAAACGGTTTTATGATATGCTAGCTGCTGCAAACACGCCACTGTATGATGGATGTCGGGAAGGGCAGTCGCAGTTATCGTTGGCAGCTCGGTTCATGAACAATAAGGTCGACTACAATTTGTCTGAAAATTGTATGGATTCATGGACAGGACTGTTTACGGAGTATTTACCAGAGGGTAATCAGGCAACCGGTTCATACTATGAGACGGAGACTTTGATGCGAAAGCTAGGATTACCGTGTCGTACATATGATGTATGTATAGATAACTGTATGCTCTTTTGGAAAGATGATGAGAAGTTGGAGCATTGCAAGTTCTGCGGCAAACCAAGGTATAAGGCTAGTGAAGGAAGAACAAGAATACCGTTCAGTAAGATGTGGTATTTACCGATTGCGGAAAGACTGAAGAGAATGTACCAATCTGAGAAGACTGCAGCTTTTATGAGATGGCACGCTGAGCACAGCTCTAAGGAGGGATTAATGTGTCATCCTTCAGATGCGGCTGAGTGGAAGAATTTTCAGCAATTGCATCCCTCATTTGCAGCAGAACCGCGCAATGTTTATCTTGGATTATGTACAGATGGTTTCAATCCTTTTGGGATGTCGAAACACCATTCATTATGGCCAGTGATATTGACTCCATACAACTTGCCTCCTGGGATGTGCATGAACACAGAGTATTTGTTTCTGACGATTTTGAATTCAGGACCGAATCATCCACGAGCTAGTCTTGACGTTTTTCTCCAACCATTGGTCGATGAGTTAACAGAGTTATGGTATAATGGAGTGGAGGCATATGATGTGTCCTTAGATCAAAATTTCAACCTTAAAGCTGTCCTTTTGTGGACTATCAGCGATTTCCCAGCATATGGCATGTTGTCAGGATGGACAACACACGGAAGATTAGCTTGCCCAATTTGTATGGACGATACAAATGCATTTCAATTGCCAGCTGGTAGGAAGACATGTTGGTTTGATTGCCACAGGAGATTTCTTCCTGCTAATCATCCAATGCGAAAGGATAAAAAACACTTTCTCAAAGGCAAACACGCAGTGAACGACTATCCACCGCAATATTTGACGGGTGAACAGGTCTTACATGAGCGTATAAGAAATGCCGAGCCGCCAAAGACTTCTGACTGCGGAGGAAATGGGCATGAAAATAAAGTGGATGGTTATGGAAGTTGGCATAATTGGCACAAAGAAAGCATCTTGTGGAAGCTCCCGTATTGGACCGATCTTAACTTACGACACAATCTTGATGTGATGCATATTGAGAAAAATATTCTCGATAATCTCATGTACACTGTTATGAATGTGAAAGACAGATCAAAAGACAATGTGAGGTCCCGATTGGATGTTGCAAGATTTTGTGATCGAAGTCAATTGCATGTTGATGCTGGTGGGAGAGCTCCTTTTCCTATTTGGAGATTGAGTGCGAAAGGGAAAAAAAGCCTACTTCAATGGGTCAAAGAAGATGTTAAATTTCCAGATGGGTATGTAGCTGATTTAGCTAGTTGTGCAGACATCAAGGATGGAAAGTTTTCAGGAATGAAAAGCCATGATTGCCATGTCTTTATGGAACGATTGCTTCCATTTGTGTTTGCAGAGTTGTTACCACGTGACGTCTATCTTGCAATATCAGGTAAAAATGGAATATATATATATATATATATATATATATATATATAGCAATTTAATTTTATATATATGTCAAATTAATTAATGATTTTATTTATATATTGTAGGGATTGGATCATTTTTCCGTGACTTATGCAGTCGATCATTGGAGATAAGTCATGTCCAAGTCCTGAAAGCAAATATTGTGATGATTTTGTGCAATTTGGAGAAAATATTCCCACCTTCGTTCTTTGATGTCATGGAGCACCTTCCTGTACATCTACCATACGAAGCCGAACTTGGTGGTCCAGTCCAGTATAGGTGGATGTATCCCTTCGAAAGGTTTTTCAAACGCTTGAAAGGGAAGGCGAAGAACAAAAGATATCCAGCGGGATCAATCGTTCAATCATATATTAATGATGAGATATCATACTTCTCAGAACACTACTTTGCTTCAACCATTTCTACAGCTAGTAGAAGGAGGTATTTCATACTTACATTATAATATATAATGGTCTTTTAAATTAACATGTAAGGCTACTTAAAGTTTTAAATATTTTTCAGGTCATTGCGATATGATGCGGGTGAGGTTCCTGTATATCTAGTACCCGTACCAGATATATTCACTCAAATCGGTCGTCCTAGTGGCCAAGTTACAGAGTTTTGGCTGTCTGATAAAGATCAAAAATGCGCACATGCATATGTATTGCGGAATTGTGATTACTTTCGTCCCCTAGAGAGGTATATGTTTCAGATTATTTTTATAGCAATTTCTCTTCAATATATTTATGGATTAATTGTCTTCTATATGTTGGGAAAAACAGTGTGTTGGACGATCAAATTTGGTATGAATATCCAGAACTCACTGATGATGAAGTCACATCGAAAAGAGATGAAGATTTTAGCGATTGGGTTTGCCAATATGTAAGTATATGTAAATAGTTTAATATAAAAAAAATATTTTAATGAATGGGTTCACTTCCGACAATTTATATTTATTTCTTCTGTAGGTGTCTACAATGAAACATATCCAAAGTTTTCCTCCATGGGTTCATGAATTGGTTGATGGTCCAGAAAACAAAGTCAAGTCGTGGCCCATGTATTTTACCAGAGGTTACATGTTTCACACGCGTGAACACGGACAGACGAAAAAGACAATGAATTATGGGGTATGTGTCCGAGGGCAAAATTATTCTGAAGCATCTATGGAGGATGATTTTTTTGGGACCGTTGAAAACATAATCGAGCTCGAGTATCCTGGGATTATTAACCTAAAGATAACACTTTTCTACTGTGACTGGTTTGACCCAACGGTTGGCAAAGGTATCCGCATGACAAATGGAGGCATCGTAGACGTGCTTCCGTCAAGAAAATACCGAAATTACGAACCTTTTATTTTAGGTTAAGTTTCTTTTCACTAAATATTTTAATTAATTTACTATATAGGTTCTCAAGCTAATTAATTAATATGTTCCGTTTCTTTATATAGGTTCTCAAGCTGATCAAGTGTGTTATCTGTCATATCCATACACTAAACGACCTCGCAAATCGTGGCTTACAGTGTGCAAAGTTAATCCGAGGAATGTTGTTCAAGGGAAGTTTAACGATGATGATTTGGTTATATTGCAACAAACTGTTATTGAGGCAACTCCGACTTTGGTTGAAGAAATCATCATTGAGAGTTTAGTCGACGAGAGTCATCAAGATGAACCAATCGATTTTGAGATAGAAGATGGTGAAGGAGAAGACGAATTTCAATGTAACTTGTCAACATCCGAAGATGAAGATGAAGATGAAGAACTTGCATATGAAGACTAAATGTGCATCTGATTTGTAAAATATTGTCTCTATGTTTAAATCAAATAAACTTATTTCAATTACATACTCTTAATAGCTTGATTAATCTGGAAATTTGCAAGTAAAATTAGTATCTTAAAGTAAAATATAGTCACAAAAGAGTCGCACATTAGCGACCGTTTAGTAACTAAACAATATAGCAACGTTTCGCTTTGCAACCGAATTGCGACGAATAAGCGACTAACACCTGAATTAGCAACGTTTCTGCGACTCTTTTCCCACTCTTGTTATTTTTGTATCTTAAATTTCATTTTTGAGATGTATGTACATCCTTAGATATACATTTATACTTGTATTTGACTGAATTTAGTAACTAAAACTTTTTTAAGGTCATAAATTTCAATGTTAACAATGAATACATGCATATGTTCCAAAGCCATCTTTGTAAAAACATGTCACCATGGAAGAATGTGTAGGACTTTAGGAAAATGTAATTCTTATGTTTTAAAAGCAATGTTTTACATACTCTTCCTATTTTATATACTCTTTACTACTAGTATGAGTGATGTATGGATGCAAATAAGCTCCTAATGTGTGAAAATCAAACTTTTAAATTGACTAGTAAAATACAGTCACAAAAGAGTAACACTTTGCCACCACTTTGCAACTGTCTTGAGATTGCTTTGCAACCGTTGCTACTGTTTTTGCGACTGTTTTGCCACCCTGTTTTGGCGGTTTCTGTTCCCACCAATAATTTTGTGAAATTTGTCCAATTATTTACGCGTTTTTTTTCCCCCAAAATTTTATACAGTGACCGCTTTGCGACTACATTGTGACGTCGGTTCGTTAATAACTAGGCAAAACACTTATACGCACTTCTTATTTCCTTTGAATACTCGATCTAGGGTTTTTTCTCTCAAACCTCTTCACTCTCCTTTTCTCTCAAACACATCAAGCTCTCCTTCTCTCTCAATCTCTCAATCTCTCAATCCTCTATCTCTTTAAATCTTTTTCTTCTCTCTCTCTCTCTCTCTCTCAATCGTCGATCTGATGCCTCCTAAGACCAAGGTTGCTTCCAGAGGTCGCGGTGGCAGAACCGCCAACGGTGTCCGAATCTTCAGTGGTAGCAGATCCTCTTCTCATTCGTCTAACCCTTCTGAACGCACACACTCTGCGACACAGTCTGCAACCCATTCACATCAAAGTCGTCCTTCACAGTTTCCCCCGACAAACCAACCGTCGAGTAGTCATCCACCGTCGAGGACAAACCAACCGTCACTTCAACCGTCGAGTAGTCATCCACCGCGGAGGATACTTACACCGCCTCTGATTCCTCAACAAGCGCCTCTTCCTGTTCCTCACCCTCAACCGCAACCGGAGCTTGTTCCAGAGGGAGATAACGGCGACGAAGCAAACGAGGAAGAACAAAACCCTAATCAAAATGTCGATCACTACCAAGATCTGTTAGATGGTTTGCTAGCTCTTCCAGGCCGAGAACATCTACCACTCCTGTCTCAGCATCCTATCCCTGGAGTCGAAACTCTATGGTATAAACACTCTCTCCTCTTGTAATTTTTCTTTAAGTATACTCGGTATGTCACATAGAATCTTAAAAGCATGAATGTGTTCAATAGTTTGATCTTTAAGTATACTCGGTAACACTCTCTCCTCTTGCGGTAATAGGTTCACTAATCGATTGTTTGTTGTTTGTTGTTTGTTGTTTGTTGTTTGTTGTTGTTTGATGTTCAGTAAACGGTTGTTATTAGATATTCAATAGTTTCAATAGGTTATTGGTTCATATTTTCAAGTAGACTTACTCAGTTAATGTAACAGGTTTAACCGGCACAAAGGAAAGCTTTCTCGAGTCATTGCTGGAATCTTAAGGAGAAAGTTTGATGGGCCTTACTACAGTTGGAAGGTTACTCCACAACACATTCAAGAGCGATACTTCAGGACATTTGCGGTAAGTCAAATTATAGTTTTGACAATGCTTTAAACACTTAACTCTATATAAATGAATTGGTCAATTTGCTAACTTAAATGTTTTGTGTTATTGTAGCGGAAGTATAATTGGGATATCGGGATTACTGAGCTTGTTAAAGAAGGTTTCTTGAAGATAGCAAAGAGCAGGATGAAAGGCATTGTCAGTCAAGTTAGGAGGAGTGGTGTACAACCACCATGGATTGGTGATAAAGTATGGCCTATTATGTGCGAATATTGGAACACCCCTGATGCCATGGAGAGGAGTGAGAATGCTTCTCATTGCAGAAACTCGGACCGTGGAGGCCTTGGAGTGCACAAACACTTAGCTGGTCAGAAATCATATGTACAAATTCATCAAGAAATGGTAACACTTCTCTTTCCATCCACTTCACCTCAAAGTTTTTCTAATGTTTTCATAATTTAATGCTCTCACGGCCACTTAAGCTCCTAATGTTTTTCTAAAATTTTCATAATTTAATGTGTTTCACTATCATTGTAGGAGGAAGAGCTGGGGCGTCCTGTATCACTGGTCGAAGTGTTTCTTAAAACACACACTCGGCCAGATGGATCATTTGTGGATCAAAAAGCCAAACAAGTTGCTGAGACCTATGAGAAGACCATAGAAGACAGACAAACTGACACGGACAATGATGGTCCAGATGGTTCAGAGAGTTCAACACATCGAACTCTTTCCCTTGAAGAAAGAAATGAGATCTTCCTTGAGGTAATTCGTTTGTCTTTTGTGTGTGATTTTTCTTTGTCAATTTTGGTTTCTTAATGTGAATGATGATTGATGTTTATTCTTAGATTAACAGTCTCCTGGTTTTCTTAAATTTGTTTAATGAGCTATGCTTAGGAACCTAGAATATTTGATGTTGATTCTGCATTTGGTTATCTGGTTTGTGCTGATTAGCGAATGTTTATCTTTTGGTTTAGTGTACTCAAACAGATAACAGAGGTAACCCATTTGGCCTTGGATCACTTGTTGAGACACTAAGGAAAGGAAAAAGGAAAGAGAGTTATGCGAGCTCTTCTGCAGCAACTCTTGCGGAGCTTCAAGATCAACTTCGGCGCAAGATATCTGAACATGAGTCTGAGAATGCACGACGTGATCAGGAACACCGAGAGTCTCAAGCTGTGATCAACAAGCTTGTCCTCTTCATCTCTGAAAAAATTCCTGAATACTCAGCTTTTACGGTTCCTCCTCCTGCAGCCACCCAACCAGCTATCGCGCCTACAACCACTGCACAACCCATCGATGGAGGCACCACACCACCCTCCAGTCCAGCTGCACAAACCCCTACCTCTAATACTTCTTCCAACTAAACTTCTAATTCCCCTTTTCTTTATGTATGAACTTGCTTTTGAATATTGTTTCTTGGATGTTTAGGATGATCTTTTTGTTTTGGATGATAAGTTTGCTTGTGTGGTAGTTTCAATCATCATTCCTTTTGATTATTAGCATTTGAAATTCCCAAATTAATCACAATTAGGATTGCTAAAACGTTTCTGATTTGTGACTAAACCAATTAATAAATGTGACTCTTTTGTGACTATACCAATTCAAATAATGTAACTATTTTGTGACTAAACGAATTCAAATAATGTGACTATTTTGTGACTAACCCAATTCACAAAATGTGACTATTTTGTGACTAAACCAATTCACAAAATAGTGGCAGAATAGTTACTAAAAACGAACTCCTTAGCGACTACAAAAACAGTCTTAACATAGTCGCAATAATAAACGACTAATTTGCTACTCAACTGCTACTAAACTAAAACAGACTTTGCAACCCTTTTGGGACTAATAGGTCGTCCTTAATCCGTCGCTAAACCCAGACTCCACCGTTAATCGCAATACGGTCGTAAACATACGACTGTTATATGTAGTCACAAAACTGTCCCTAAGTAGACTTTGTTGCAGTTTAGTCGGAAATGTACAACTACCAATTATAGTCACAGTGTCGTCGCAAATATACGACTATAAAAAAGAGTCTGTAATCCGTCGCAAATAAGCGACCATGTTGTGACCAACATATTTTGCGACCGTTTTTTTGCGACCATCGAAAATAGTCGCGAAGTAGTCGCAAAACCCTTATTTACGACTAAAGAGCGACTATAGTAGGAGTGGCAAATGGCCTGTTTTCTTGTAGTGAATCTTGGTTGATCTACTAGATGGAAAGGCGATTAATCTAACACATCTCCTAAATTTGGTTAAGATGATTAAGTACTGAACAATGAATATGCTGATAAATTAGCAAAAAACAAACTGTCGTGTTTTTTGAGTGGATGCGACTATTTTGTGATCAAGATAGTACAAACTCGCAAAATTGTGTCGAGTACAGAACCCATATGGTGTAACACAAGTAGTACTGTATACAACCACTTGATAAAATGTTAAAAACTATATTAAACATATATATATATATATATAATGGTACGACGATTGTAACGGTTAATTTAAAGTTTTAAACGAATCTAGGAAATAAAAAATAAATTAAATAGTCGTAGATCACAATAATGCGGGGCACATGGAGGTCGTGTTGGGTAAGTTAGGGACAAAACAGTTATTTTGTATGGTCGGGATCACAGAATGTGATAAAGCAATAGGCTACAACACTCACACCACCTCGTCCACATTACTACGACACGTATAGTTTCGTCTCACACGTGTCCAGGCTTATCCTATCATCATAGCAAATCCAATAGACAAAAGTGTTAAGCTGGTGATCCAATGTCTGACACTGGATTAGAGTGAATGTTGGATTTATTTAACATGGTCATGGTCATGGTCTGGTCGTGGTCATGTGATTATTCTTTCTTGTTACAATCCAAAAGTCGACTGCTTTCATCTCGGTTCAAATATCTTTGAGTTTTTTTTTTCTTTTTCTTTTATGTTACTAAAAGAAAATCTATATATTTTTGAACTCCAAATCTGATGGCGAATTATGGTGGCGAGATGTTTCAACATTTTTCTTTAACAAAGTATTTGTTAAATTGTTTTCTTTTGGCGAGTATAAAACGTGTTAAAGTCTTTTTCTAATGAAAAATATTGTGTTGATGGCTCGACGCCAATGGTAAAGACTACTAAAGTCTAAAGCGCAAAGACTGCTGATTATTTCTTGGAGCGAGTTTGGGATTCCCATTACAAAGAATAAGATGCTTAGTTTACTCGAGGATATTTTCATTTTAATAAAGTGGGTGTAGCAATGATGTAGTACTAGCATCCAATACTATAATATATAAATTTCAATAATGATGATATTATTCTGATTTGCCATTTTTTCTTCTCTATCTCGACATCTGTTTGTAGATTTGGTTAATCAATTACCATCAACTAAAAAGGAGACATTTGAATATCTTAGTATTATGTTATCTAAGAATTCCAGGAATCCTGATTATTTTATATAAGTTATTTTTACCATTAATGTATTCTTTTTTGGAGGGTTAAAGTTTTAATCATATCAATATTGACTCGTCTATTAATTAAGTTTTTTTAATATATGCAGCAATTTTAGAGAAGTGACTATGAAATTTTAGTTTTAACCATTTGCACCCAAGCTAATGTTGGTTTTAACCATGTTAATATCGATCTTTATTACTGGTACCCATTTGGATCATCTTATGCATATACTAAATCCTAAGGCCTTATTTCCACCGGGATACATGCAGTGAGCAGTCCAGACTTGAAGTCTTTAACATACTAGAATGATTACTAGTAAAAAGAGTTAAAACTAGAATTAACAAATATTGATGAGTATAGTTTATACTTAACCAGCGATCTTTTCAATATAGTAGAGGCTTTCTTTTAAAATTTATTCCTTCAATTTTTTTTTTGTGAATATAAGTTGGACCATTTTTCTTTGCTTTCATCACAAATGGGAGAAATATAGAAGAAAAAAAGCTTTAAAAATCTAATTTAATGTATTTGTAAAGAACATTAATTTAAAAATAAATATTAAAACCCCACAAGAAAGATTGTTCGTAGAGACATTAGTGATAAAGAATGTAACACACACACAGAGACCCATACCAACCCAACTATACTCCATAAATTGCATTCATCATTGACGTTTTAAGAGATTAGTGGAAACTGATATTAAAAGATTCCCGATACGGTTCATAAATGCGATGATATACAATATGTTGCTGTTACAAACTAATAATTAAACATGAATGGCCACTTCAAATAGGGAACTGGAGACCATGATGGAGTCATGGAGATTCCTCAACTCATCCGCTCGCCAATAGAAGAATACCAAGAAACTTTAATACTATTAATGTGTACAACATAGTATAAATTATTAATTTGCGCAAAGTTTTGTAATATGCACTAAAAAAAAACTTTGTTGCATGTTATAGGAGAAGCATTATCTTCTGCTCAATATACGACAATATAAGGTGTCTGCAGACTGCAGCAAAAACCAAAAAAAAAAAATAGTCAACAATTTTTTATTTGGAACCATGAACATTGTTTAACACAAAAGAAAAAAAAAAAAGAACCATGAAAATTTGCTAAAAAAAAATTGGGTATGGGACCAGAACCCTTACGGCCTACCCTAAGAAATGGGCCAGTATGGGCCACATACAATTTCAAAAAAAAAATCTCAAGAGGTAGGAGCATAATCTAGTAGCCTAAAAGGAATACATGATTCTGTGAAACTTTGGTTTCAGAATTGTGACAGTTTCTAAATCTTTGAATCTTCCTCATCTTGACACGAGTTTCATTCTTTTTGTGCGTGTGTTTGTGTGTTATGTTCAATTTCAAGAAGAAACACAGTACAAAAAAATAAACTAAAAACGAAATTCACCTTTTCATACATGGAAGTTGATAATTGAATTGTTTGCCCTACAACACCTTCAAAAAATATCAGGGTTTAAAAGAAAAAAAGCGAAAGAAATCCAGGTTATAATTGTTATTCCATTCGTTTATAAAGCTCTTTTTGATTCTGTTATAAACCATAAGAGACTGAGAGGTCGCTTGTAGAGGGAAAGATACAAAGAAAGGAGCATTCTGAGAGGAAGCTTTCAGAGTTGACTCTAGGGTTAAAGAATCGCACCAAAATCTGCTCAGTACATTACTTAGTGGCTACTTCTCCGAACGATTCTAGCCTTCTAGGATCAATATATTGCATTCTACACAACACACACCTCAAGATGAAGAAGGCTACACTCAATATTTTGGGTAAAGGACCACCACGATTCTCTAGTAATCATGCAGGTGTACATTCTCTCAAAAGTCTCAAAGATATTGGTTAATGCCTTGTGAAATACTAATAATTCTCTAAGTTGGTAATCCTTTCAACCAGCTAATTTCAAATCTTGGTCCATTTAAGTTTCCCTTGCTCTTTTTTTATATGTTAATGGCCACTTGGGATTCAAGATGTGAGCAAACAAACTGGGGGCCAAACTTTCTCAACCAGCACATAGACTATACTATTAGTAAGACTTTACTATATTTATACAAGTTGCAATTTTTAGTTATCCTGTGGAATTTTTTTTTCAAACACACAAAACAAACGCCATAGAACACGCGGATCGGGCCCAAAGCCCACGCATCAACCACGTATTTTAATTATCTCTTTCTTATCCTATTTATTCCCCTCAGACTCATTCTCTTTCTCTCACTTTTCCTTTTTTTTTTCTCTAATTCAAGAAACCATTTTAATTTTTCCTCTCTTCTTCTTTACAATTTCCTCCAAGGAAACAATTCTTTTCAAGATCAAGAAAAATGTACAACGAATGCAGCTCTCCCTCCACCGCAAGATCAACGACGACGAGAGGAACTAATAATCACAGGATGAGATCTCCCATCTGTTGTTTAGGAGCAAACGCTGTGGTTGAGCCAGAAGCGATGATGATCGGAGGAGGAGGAGGAGGAGGACCAAGAACTCCAAGATCTCCTTACGAATGGCTCAAATCCACCGCGCAGGAGCTAGAGCTTAGAGATCGGTGTCGCCGCGTGAAGTCACGTATCAAGGTTACGTCCCGTAACAACAATTGTGGTTATAATAATTGTCATCATCATCATCATCATCAGAGACATCATAGCCAGAGTTATCCTGGAGATTTTAGTTATGATCCGTTGAGTTACGCGCTCAATTTCGAGGACGATGTGAGAGCTTCTGATGACGACGGTTCTTTTCCGAATTTCACGGCGAGGTTGCCTCAGTCTCCGGTGACTAAGACGAGATCCGCCACGGTTGATTTGATCTCGTTTTGACGGTTATGTTAATACAAAAATATTCTAAACAAAAATATTTTTCGTTTTTTTTTTTATGTGTGTTTGACGGTGGAATGTAACTGTTCGCCGGAGAAATGACGTACGAATATGACGTCATCTAATATGTAAATGCTGCTCTCTGTCTCTCTCTCTCATTGGCCATATTGATTTGATATACCTGTATGTAAAATCGATGTGTGCAAATAAAAAGAATCATTTTCTATAGTAAAATTTCGCCCTGGGAATTATAACCGAACCGATTTGTCCGAACCGAACCGATTTGTCCGAACCGAACCGAGATTTAGACAAATCGGTTCGGTTAGTGTTGCTTTGTTCGGTTCAATCGGCACAAGTTGTGCAGAGAATTCGGTTATGTCATTCGGGTCGGTTCGGTCGGGTTATCCGAACGGTTAACCGATAACCGAAAATTAAGGACACTACTATAAATTCTTTCTAAACCTAATAACCCTAATTTTCTTTTTGTTTCACTCGCAGCCTCTCCCACCAAAGAACACGAAGACTCACCACCAAACATCGAATCTTCTTTCATTCGATTCACCATTCTTCTGTTATTCTTCTTCTTCTTCTTCTCCTTCATCTTCGATCTACTTCTTCTTTGATCTTTTTCTCCTTCATCTTCGATCTACTTCTTCTTTGATCTTCTTCTCTTCACCTCGTCGCTGCAATAGCCCATGATGGTTTCTTCTTCTTCCGCCTTCGTCGCTGCAACAGCTCAGACTCAGGAGTGAACTGCCGTTGTAAGCAACCGAAGTATGAGAGAACCGCCGCCGTCTACTATCGGAGCCAGAGTAAATCGCCGCCGCTGCATGCCATCTTTTCAGAGAAAGAAGAAAACCCTAATTGTTTTATTTTATGGGTTTGTATTGACGGGCCTTTTTTGTTGGGCCTTTTTTAAACTAAAATGTTGGTATTAAATCCCAAACAAAATCAAAATTATTATTGTTTTTAAAAAATCGGTTATTTTCGGGTTTTTAACCTCATAACCGAATAAACCGATATCCGAACCGAACCGAACCGAACCGTATTTAATTTCGGTTAGTTTCGGTACAACTTCAAAATTATGTAAATACCCGATTACCGACTTACCCGACCCGAACCGAACCGAATTACCCGAATTCGCAGGCCTAGTAAAATTGATGTGTGACCTTTTTCTTGTTTGTAAATAAATATTTTACTTTTTGATTTGTAGATTTGTTCTACAAATACAGTAGTACACACTCTTATCAACAAACCCTATAATGTGGGTGGATCTAATCGATTGCATATTTTTATACCATCATTCAATTTTGGATTTGGTATTAGCACTCATTAATTACTACATTATATTTAGCTGGAACAAGAGATGCTCAGAGCTTCTTGATTCATCAAAGAACTATACCAGAATATGGTGAGTGAGGGCTCAATTAAACAAAGAGTGTTGTTGGAACAGAGTTGAAACGTGAATCAAGTGAAAGATTCTGGTAAAAGATATGCGTTTGTTTGACAACGTATCAAAATATAGTAGAAGTTGAATTCCAAGTTTGCAACAGATAGGGTGAAACTTTAAAGCATTAAAGATTGTAACAGGTCAGGACAAGGAGACAGATAGATTGTGTCGGTATCATAATGAAACTAGATTATAGAAACATTTTAGCTTTATACTACGTAATATTTATGGTAACGTTTCAACATTAATTGTACTGTATTTATGATTTACGAATCGTGATCATTGAGACTGTCGTAGCAAGACAGTGGTGTACTACGGCCTACGGGGTTGGTTTAAATGCCAAGCCAAATTACTATGTCGATTTAGTACTTTTTTGAGGTAAAAAGTAAAAACAGAATCTTAGTGTAAATTTTTTTTATCTTTTTTCCAAAAATCAAAAATTAATTTTATAGACGTCATGTATCATGCCGAAACAAAACAAAGGTTGGGCCGTTTGGTTTGGGGTATACTTTTCAGAACACAGAGACCTGATTTAGCTACTGAAATTAAATCTATGAAGAACCAATCTTTACGTTTCGACTAATCATGAATTAGGTGATCAGGAAAAGCCTAGTTTTAATCAAAATACAGAGATTCTTCTGGTAAGTTGTCACGGGCATATATAATCATACGAAGCCCGTTTAAGATAGTGGAGGCCAATTATAGTATTATCCCATAATATTTAAAATTTAATTTTGAAAAACACGAAACAAGTGGAGGAGATACTGAGGATAGGAGTGTGAACTGTGAAGTGAAGTGAAGTGGGGATGATTGTTGAAAAAGAAAAGCGAACCAAATAACGCTTTCGCACATGTTTTGACGTTTGTGTTGTTACATAGTGCTACATACCCACTTGCCACCAGTCGACATGTCTCTTTCTCTTTTGATGCCTCAAATCTTACTCGTTTTGTCTACTATACATAATACATTTTATTATTGTATTGTATTATATATACCTCAAATTCTCTAGTTTTTCTCTTACAAGTTACAATTATTTCCAGACTTTATCTCCCATTGAGTCACAACATGATCAATGTCAATCATCGTCATTGATCGTTTCAAGTTTAGATATTTTTATCCACCATACATTTATAGATAAATATATCGTGATTATATTTAAAAATGTACCTTTTTAATATGTTAATGTAATTTACAAATTGTTAAGGGGGTATGCTTTCTTTTGTCAACTGTAAAGGCATGCTTTATCAAAATATCTGTTCACTTCAGAATTAAATAATAGCTATGGTGGACTAGCCATATTGGAGTATTTTTTATCTTCTATTTTATCGTTATTCATCGTATGCAATTTAATAACTACAAACGCACAATCACGAGACCGGCGCAAAGTATAACCATCAATATACAATCAACTATACACAAATGTCAAATATATAAACTATCAGAAAACTATATTTAGATGTTTTTTTGTGACAAGAAAGATAAATTGCATCGTGACTCCAACAATGAATATAGATGCCATCAAAGTTATATACTATAATAAAAAATAAAAAGGGTTATATATATTTGAAATCGTGACGTCCTCAACTTAGAATTGTTATCGTACCTAGATAAAATTAGTCATCGCATTTCTAAATATATAATATTTGGAAAAGTATGTAATGTGATCATTCGACCGTTATTTCCTCGTACAAGGAAGGGCTTCTTCTCTCACATATTTTAATTTTTTTCAGAAATTAAACACCAGGCGAATCTAATATTTGTACCAAACTACCAGTGATTATCTTAATATACTTATATGAAAGTATCAGAATATATATTCCTTATACATTGGCTAACGTGTAACATAACGAAGCGCAATAGCGCATGATAATAAACTATAGAGAGAAGAGAATATTGTTGAACTTCTTTGTCGTCCTCTCTGTTTTATTCTCTATATATATATCCTCTCCAATTACCCACTAACACTTTTATTATTTGTACTTTTTTTTTGTGTTTTCTGTGTCACTTTCAGATAACGAATCTTTGATATCTTCAGCAATAGTGGGTTATTATCTATAATGACAAAAAACAAGAAAAAAGAGAAGAAGAAGAAGCAATTGTTTCGTCGCTGCTGCTACATAACGGATAACACAGAGCTAGCTGTCTTTTATGATTGGGTCAGCCAGCTATATATAAACGCTCCTCTCATATGACTGTCATGTAAAGTAGAGGACAAGACCAATTAGGAAACCCCACAACGTTCAGAATGCCGTGTCATGCAATCTTATTCCGCTGACAAGAGACTCTCTCAACTCCCACCACTAGTCCATCTATCTCTATGAAAAATTATAATTGAAGCAAAACCAAACCATTAAAATATATATATTCGTTCATATATAAGATCTTAAACAATCCAAAATTGATTTGAATTTTGTTTCTTATTAGTTATAAATAATCTCAAATTTGGTTTGTTCATGATCTTATGTGGCTATGGACCAAAATATTAATCTTTATGGTTTTTGCTAATGTTTTTGTTATTTCACCTTGATTAAATAAGAAAAAAGAGAGTTAATTGTATATATAGTATGGATGGAGAACCCTACCAAAAAAAAGTATGGATGGAGAAGGCTGCTTTTTGTTGTGTTATCGTTCAAAATCTATAGCACTTTTTTACCAAAAAAAAAAAAAAATATCCATATCACTTGTTACTTAAAAAGAATAAAAAGTGCTAATAGTGTACTACAGCATATCGACAATTCTAAACGACGTCCTTAGAGACAAGAGGACAACGTATGAAACGTCGGCGTTTTTCACATGAACTAGTTTTGTAAACCCTGCAAGGTAGAGAGACAACGAGGCCCATAATGCAGGGCAATGAAAAATAGGGGCCAAAATGGGAAAACTGGTTATAATGTTTTAGTAATTTTGCAACAGCTGAGAACATCTCATTCGTTCGTTTGCCAGCGACCTTTGCAGCTCCGAATGCATTAACATGGAGTTTAGCCGTATCATATTTTGGTATTAGGGTTAACAAATAATGTAACATAATGTACAACGTGTTTCCACTCACAAAACAAAAGTAAGGAAAACCCTGAGAACATCACTTAACAAAAATTACCCATCAGGCTATATGCTTGTTTGTAATGATAGATATACGGCCAATGATTGCACAAATGCTAAAGAGAAAACTCCATGTTATTCACAATAATATATATATGGTGATGGATTGGTGGTGGAGATGGCAGTGACGATCTTATCATAAACTCCATCTAAAACCTCATATTACAAATCGTGCTTTTGGGTTCTGCGTGTTCTCTAATAATTATGAAATATGGAAGTCATACCATGTAATGGCACAAAAGTTACGTTCTACGTTTGTTTTGTGTAAGAATTTTTTGTCTTCATGTCTCCAACTTTCTATCAAGGTATCCATGCAACCTTCAAAGTGACCTCAACGCTCTCTTCCGCTATTTTCACCTGCATTGCTTCATAAAGATAACTCTCCAAATTTAATCTAACCATACGTAAACAAGCTAAACTTTGTCACACCTAACATATATATTTCAAAGATTTTATCTTTTCGTTTGCTAATCTAGAATAAATAACTCTTCCTACAAAGTTTTGTTGGTGTGAAGTACCTTCTGCGTTTGTTCTTTGAGACGGTAGAAGAAGATGGATTGCTATGCCAATTCCTTTTTCTTTGATTGATGAACCAATTGTTTATCTGTTTGAGCTGCAAACCCGTCTCTTGTACCAACCTCGCCTTGTCTTCCTCCTGCCAAAAGTTGCCTCATTCGTTGAAAACTTAATATATGAAAATTGAGAAGGCAAATGAAGTCGTGAAAATGATGTATTACAAGATGTGTGAAAGAGAACTAGACACCCTTTAGGCGTACGTTCATGTGAGTGACTAAAAAAAAAAAGGTAAAAAAGAGTGAACTCACAGTAGGGTAAGGCCACTTAGAATGAGATTGCCACCAGGATTTGAGAACAGAGGTGGTGTCTCCTGGTAATTTTCCAGCCCTTCTCTTTCTCAGTATCTCCTCTCTTATGTCTACAATTTTCTCCTTATAACCCTTTTCACAAAAATATGGTTCTATTTCGTTAGATCAAGCTAACTATAGCTGAACCACAATGCATATAAGTGTCGATCGATGGTAAGTAAATATTGTAAACTGACAAGCTCATCAAAACAACCGTTCTTCAGAAAAAAGTTATTTAAATGTAATGATCGTGTTAGAAGACCAGAAATGCAGGTTTGACAAGTTCTTGATTGATTGGACTGAAATAATAGAAGCATCTTTTGTTTGGGCTAAAATGATAAAAAAGCATGAGGGATATGTTATAATTGGTCTTATGGGGAAATCTAACTTTATAGATCAAACAATGTATTAAGGATGGAGATAGTATATATATCGGTAGTTACCTGTTTGAGTTCATGTTTGAGTTCTTGTCTGACTCTTTCCATCAAAGATCTTTCACTCTCAGTAGGAACCAGAGGACCAAACCCTAACCCATCTAAGCTTCCATCAAACAAATGAGCATCACTCTCAACTTGCTCATCTTCATCCTCAGACATTGTTGCTCCTGTGCCTTCACCAGGAGACACTCCTGTAGCTCACCCAAAAAAAAAAATGTTGAATCCTTATAAAATCAGGACCATAAAACAGCACTGAAATTAGAAAGAAAAGTACCTTTACTACCTTGTGTCTTTGTGCAAGAGTGTTAATTATCATTACAGCTAAATGCAAATTAATGTTAAAGTATTAGAAGAATTCTCGAAAATACTAACCTGTAAAGCTTTGAAGAGACTGCTCAATCTCCCAACAAGCCATAACAGCTTCCATTGCATGAACACGAACATGCTGTTGCAATTGTTCTTTGAAAGAGCACAGCAACAGTACATAATGCGTCTGCACAAAACATGGAATTATCTATCTTTCAGACAACAGATACAAACACGTCCATCAATAGTTTGATAAGATGGAATACAAACAGAAAATTACAAACTACTTTTTGTCAGATAAGTGTATATATGTTGTCAAAAAAAAAAGTGTATATATATATATATAACTACAATCAATAAAATTGCTCAATATGCCACTTACACTCAGCAAATTAAATCTATCTCGAAAATCAATATAAAACCTTCTCTGACAATTTTTAACTGCATTTAATTAACTAATATCACAATTTTAGACTGACGAATTATGCAACACCCACTGATCATGTGGTGTCGGTGTGCAAAGTACAAATCTTATACAAAATCTAGTTCCTACTTACTTCTACGATTAAGTTTTTTAAAAATCTTGAAAACAAAATTAACAAACTTCAATTTGTCAAACCGTGTTAACTACAAGCTAAAAGACGAAAATAAATTATTTCATTTTGTTTTCCCAAAAAAAATCGTAAAAATAAAGAAAGGGAATAAAATAACGAAAAATAATTGAGATTAAAAGATTAAGTGAGAAGGAAAGAGAAGTTAATAAGTTACCATGAAGTGGTCAAGCTCTTTGTCATCGCCGGGAAGGAGTCCTTGAGCGGTGTCTAGGGTTGAGTACTTAGCCACGACGTTTTGCGACTGAGCAAGCTGTGCGTCTATCCTCGGAAGCTGATCCACAGGCGTGGCGATCCTCAAGCACGCCACGTGTGCCGACAAAAGCTGCTCGTATAGCGGATGAGACAGTACCTCCGCCTTGTGCTTCGCATTCTGCCACCTCTCCGCCTCTTTCTTCTCACCGATCATCGACTCCTCTCCGCCGGTGGTGACGTCTTCTACGACGTCACCTGAACCTGTTGCGTTGTTGTTAGCGCGTTGGAGGAAGGAGGAGGATCGGGAGAGCCATTGGTTAGCGGCGGCGGAAGAAGGAGAATCTGAGCTTGTAGCTGCGGCGGTCTGGAGGTTGAGAAAATTGTTATCGGAGCGGAGGAGCCAGTTAGGCGGTGCGGATTCGTGGAAATGTTGCTGCGGCGGAGGAGGAGGAGGAGGAGGCTGGTGTTGTTGTTGTTGCTGTTGGTCGGTGAAGTGATTGAAGTGGTTGTTATGAAACGCCATCGTTTTCGTCTGAAATTGTTAGTATTTGAATCTTTTTTTTGTTTGTTTTGGAGAGGGAAAGATGAAAGAAGAGAGAAATGGTTAGACTTTGATATATGTTTCTCTGATTAATCAATCAATTTTTACAGAAACTTTCTTCTTCATAGAAAAAGAAAGAAAATGATATATGAGGGTTTTTAGATGTGTGTATGTGTGTTGAACGTTTGAATTTTATATGTAGCAGCTTACACCAAAAAGACAATTTCTTCCTATATTTTATTATTATTATTATTATTTTTTTAATGTATTGTAGAGTACCAAATTATTGGTGATAATTATAAAAATGAGATTAGACCTAATTAACAAATCCTACGACAAATAAAAAGTTTTTATCGTTTTAGAAAATAAAAGATGGTAGAGGTTGACGGCAAAAGAATGATACGAGTTACGAAGTGACAGTAAAAAAAATAAAAAGGAAAAAAGAAATTGCTGCACCACTTTAATCTTCATAATACATTTTTCCTCGTAGCTTAGTTTTTTTTTTGGGGGGGGGGGGGTCACTACTAAAAAAAGTCAATAATGAAAGATAGAAAATTTATATGTTATGTTTGATCTTTGTATTTCCCGAAGATTTATTTGAATTTTTTTGTATTTTAATTTCCTAGGGTGTGAATTTTGTATTTAGCTGTTTGCTAAATAAATCTATAAACTTTCAACAATAGATATATGCTATTGCTAGGAATTATCACTTATCAGTAGTCTCTTTTTTTAATATACATAACACATAACCAAGATAACGAATAGTTTGTTCATACAGAAAAAAAAAATTACGAGTAATTAAACATTTAAACAATTTTTTTTTAAAATGAATTGAGAAGAATAAAAAAAACGAGTAAGCGAATAGCAAAAAAGAAAGAAAAAAAAAAAGGCAAAGAGGGAGGGGGACCATTAATAATGACGTCACTACCCAGCGCTTAAAAAAATAATATCAGAGGACACGTGTCGTGATAGTCCTTCCCAGAATCGTGGTCCCTGAAAAATTGGCATGCGATCAGATAACGAAATCTAACCGTACAAATTAAAAATCCAAACATTATTTTCTTCTTGTAATAGAAGAAAATACCAATTTTGTACGTTAAAAAAGCTAAATAATTCACAACACATTGGCGACCCCAAGAAAAAAAACACATATTCAAAATTTAGAGATATGTGGGGGGTCGGGGACCAATTTCAAAAAACTTGACTTAAGCTCGTAATTGATGTCTAATCGAAAGTACGACAAATTTGTTCCCATCAAAATAACATATTAAATATATATATATATATATATATATATATATATATATATATATATTAGAATATTAGTTTTGTTATGAACTATCATCTCATGAGTTATTATCATACATACATGAAAATCAAATACATATTTCACTTTACGTACAACAAAGTATTTGGCTGTATAAAAGATATTTGCATGATCCAGACTTATAAATGAAAGCTTTTTTCATAGTGCAAACGACCTCTTTCCAAAGATTATTTTGGATAAAATCATTAAACTAAATTATTTTACCACACATGTACTAGTCGTATAAATTAAACCTATATATATACCAACCAACCACACTCCTCTCTATATACCTTGTTTAGTGTATTTTTAAATTCATCCTCCGTCTATGTGATAATAATTAAAAAGATTCAAATTTCGTTTTCTCGAAAGGTCCATTTTTTGGAAAAAGTATATCAAACGGTAAAAATGGCGTTTATATGAAAGTGGTAACTAGTAACCAGTGGACATATATAACAGTTCTTTTTTCTTCATAAAATGATACAATATGATTCGTGTTTTTATTGAAGGTTGGTAGCCATCAACTGCGTCCAAGATTTATTAGATAGATTTTTGTAACCTTTTTTCTTTTCTATTGCGTGCGCGAGAGAGGATGATATGAGAGTAAACGACAAAGTTGAATCCATATCAAAATATCCAAACAGTAAGGTGAGTGATGAATAAAGGAGTAAAGACATGTGTCGAGAAAACTTCCGGTGCGATAAGGTCTACATTTCGTGTCGAATCATCTAACACATGATTGGACAAAAGAAGGTCACATTAACGATCACATTCGTCAATTTCACAACAACTCTTGTCGTCCCCACACTCTTTTGTACGAGAAACGACGACGGAGTGCCCTACGGCCCACGGCTCAACTAATCTACTCCTTAAATATTGTATTCTTTTTTTTTAACAAAAGAAAATAAAAAATATTGTATTCTTTTCTCTTGATCAAATTTGCAATATATAAACAAGCACTTGCAATGCAATGCGCTAAGTTGATTATATTGACTAGTAAACCTTGAACTTGGATATGCATTGTGTAGGACCTGCAATAAACCGGATAAGAAAATTGTAGCCGGAGCCTTTTTTTTTGGGGTCATATATTGTATGTAGTTCAACATTGAACTTTTGCACCTCGAGATGACTGATTTAACGACAACGTAACCACCGATTATTTAGTTTTCTACGTTTAGATAAACAAGCCCTAAAAGTGTTTGTTTGAAATTAGATTTGGACATACTTAATCATATTTATTGGTCTCGGACCAAGCTAAGACTATAGGGTGGTACAGAGAATCTTATCAGCGACTTTTGCTATCCATATTAGCGACATTTAATTAGAGTAAATGACATTTGGGGTTGTTAACATGCTTTGGTTACATGCTTTGATTTGTATTCATTTGTAACAAAAATCAGATGTCTAACACAAATCAAAATGACAGTTGGGGTTGTTAACACTAATATATTGGTTTCCAATGGATTTTGTCAAATTTTAATATCAAAATTGATATGGAACTTACATGTACTATATTATACTAAGATATAGCGCAATATTATTAACCTTGAAACATGGATGTGTGTGATGAAGGATATATGATTGTATTTGATTGCTGGTGACATGTCAAGTTGTCAACTATCACCATTTAAATATATTTATCGAACAATATCATCTCATCAAAATATAGATTAATCTGATATTATATTTTATTTTCCGAAGATCGGCATGGCAGAGAAACTAAAAAAATATGACGTGTAATTGTTTGCTAAAAGCCTTAAATTGGCGAGATGTTTGTGAAACAGGTGAATCTAATACTAGGATGATGCTTATAAATTATAATAATGATGCTTTAATCTTGTTAGTTTGTTTTGTTGTATACACTTGGCTTGTGATAGGTGAAGATTAGGAGAAACCTAACAATATAGACAACATTGTTAGGTTTATTATGAGTTACAAAAAAAAGCATAAATAATTTATTATATTATAAAGAAAGAGTAGAGGAAGAACATAGGAAGCTTTTTGTCAGGTTTGTGGATTGAAAATGATGGAACGTAAAGGATGTTTTTTCTCCATCTTTCACTTTGTTTTGTAACGATGCCAAAGTTGTTCCTCCAGTGACTTACTTTTTATTATATAATTATTATTCGTAATACACATTATAGCATCTTAGAGTATCTCTAAATACTTACTAAAATTCTTTTTGCTTGAGAACATTATTTGAAATAGGATACTCTTGTTCGGTTGCATATCTTAATAAATATAAGCATTTAAGAAGGGAAAAAAAAATTACGAGTCACATATTAGACGTGCACTTTTGATCAGGTTTGTGCAAATTCAGGATTTATCTAAATCCGGTAGATGAATAGAAATGAGAAGCGTTTAAGCTTTTTTTTTTTTTTTTGGAATTTGATCACGCTCGCAACAAAAAGCAACCGAGGTCTCATTGACTATACGTGTGTGGCATTTATTCATTGCCTAAAAGTATACGTCGATCACGACAAGATCATTGTTATCACACTAGAGCGACGCACGAATATATGTTCATGGCTCATTCTGAAATAGTATTTTCAATAATGGTAGAAACATATAATAGATGGAACTAGCCTTATTTGTACAATGCATGTTACTAGCAAAAGACACAGGTTTGTGCAAGTCATATTGCTCCGAATTCTAAACCAATGTTATGTTAAGATTAAAACCTCATTCATCAAAAACGTTTATCATAATCTCATCATCTGCTCTAAAAGATATAAGAAAATAATAATAATCTTAATCCCAACCTTCCATGATATATTATAAACAATCTAAACGATCATTTCAAATAATAGAGAAAGTAATGAAAATGAAGAAACGATCCAACAAAAAGAAGATGGAAACGTTTGAAAGTAGACAAAACGGAGAAAATAAGAGTGATATATATGGCCCCGCGTGCGAAAGAGAGATTGGGGTTATCCACATTGTTGAAAAAGTCTCTGGTTCTCCTTCTTACTCAATTAGTTCTTTGGTTTTGGTGAAGACATTGTTGTGTTGTGACCATTACCTATTGTGCCAAAAGAATAGTGTTATGATTGGTGGAAAATCGAATATACTTTTTTACATAAAAACATTATTTTATAGATTTTTAATTAAATTTTACATAATAATCAATTTTTATCCTTCATTTCTGGACAAACAAAAGATATATCAGCACTAATATTTCCAAAAATTTGATAAATAATTTTGGAAATTTAGGATAATTCATGTATAAACACTAATCTAATACATATATTGATATTGTTGGATTTATAACTAATTAAACATTTTCACACACACACACACACACATATATATATATATATATATATATATATATATATATATATATATATATATATACAATATCTCTTGTATAATCAGTTTTCTGTAATCCAATATGACTCAGTTGTAGAATATTTGTTTACCTTATTAGATATCTAATCGGAGTTGTGTTCAACTTAACATTCAGAACTGTGCCACAAACAATTCAATACATTGTTGATCAAATAATGTTACAAATGTGTCCCCATCCAACCTTTTCCGTGTAGAGCTTTTTATAAGATGTATAAGCCAATTTGTGTAGTCTTATAAGCTTTTTATCTTATTATATTTACTTTTGAATTGTACATTAGCCAGATGTAGACGTCAGGATGTGGCCATATTCACGTTTTCGTAGCATATTGACGATGAAACGTCGAACTTTTGTGGTTTTATATATAGCATATAATTTTAAAGAAAAATAAAACATAATCTAGTAAAAGTTTAATAATGATTTTTTTGGTCGATAAATATGCATTAAACGAATTTGAGTTTGGGTGATGATACAATAGTACAATAATCTCTTGGTCAAATGTAGTAGTGTATTGGTTGAATAATAATATAGAGTAACATAAAAACATGTCATATGTCTTTGCTAATATAAGGAGTGGCGTATTTGTTCGCCTCTCTTATAAAACCACAAAGTTAGGCTTTGTCCACTTCCAAAATTGGACCACAGACATCAATAAAGAAAAGAAAAAAAAAAAAAGAAGAAGCATTTTTCAATGAAATTAAATTCTGCACAATGGACCACTTCTACACTCTTCTCTGCTTTCATCTTCAATGCTTCTCTGTTGTGTTGTCCATATCTCTCCACATTGTTTGCTTACTTTTGGTTATGCATTTGACATCTATTTGGGAATCTTAGGCCAATCTGAAGTAGCTAGCATCTCTTGTTTTTCTCTTTTCTCTTATTTTCTGGTTTCATTATTCTTGGAATCCAATGTGGCGTAGATGAATTGCTTTATGACTATGGTATGTATTAGTTGACTGATAATGGACATTTTGAAAAAATAGAAAATAAGCTAAAGTTCAAGCAAATTAATCGACCTAGGCTGATCCTGATAAGGTGCGACAAAATCAAGGTTACTTTACCACACATTTCAACACCTAAATCATTGAATCAATGAGTGGACTAAATATTGTGATATACTAAGCTATTTATGGTCCATATTCACCTTATGGGCCGCTCTATTTGCCACGGCCCACGTCAATTCCTCCAAAATTAGACACACATATGTTTGCATATGGGAAATTTTTTGCATAATATACGTAAAAGTGATGTGATCAGACATAATCATTTTTTCCCAGCTAGACTAACAACCATTCATTACATAAGCTCTAATTCTAATTAACTTGTACAGTTGTAGTAATTACTTTAAACTATTTATTACTCTGATTTTTAATTAGCTAGCTAGCTAGTATCTAACGACTGTTACGATCCCAACATAATATTTCCTTTCAAAACTGAAAGGCAATAAACACATTATTTTTTACTTCAAATGATATTTTTTTACTTTTAAAAAGTGCCATATAGGGGAAAATTAAACGTAATATGAAAGTTGTTTTTGTGACTCATAATTTACAATGAAGTGTTATATAACGTATTTGTAACGTTCATATGACCTTACCCTTTTAAGTATTGTCATTAAAGACCACGTTTTGCCTGAAAACTTTGGCCAATGTGAGAATCAACTTCACCTTAAACCGTAAAAACGAACCAAACGAAAAGCATGCATAACTTAACATGAGACCATTCAGAAAATAGATTAACACAAAAGTAGAAGAAAAGATCGATTACCAACTATATATAAGTTTCTTTTATTCTGATTAAAAAAGCATAAACATGTAAAGAAGAAAATATTATGAAAATAATAAAATCAAATCAAAAAGAAGGGAATGATCAATATGAGATGATCTCATGACATTACATGGTCATAACTCATATAGCTAGAACAATGGGAACCAAATGTTATTAGTACCACCTGTAGTAGAAGAACCAGAGAGCATCTCTATCAGATCCATTTCTCTTCTTTCGCCAGTGGAGTTAGCTTGTGGCACAAACAACTCGTTTTCAGCGGCATGTTCACTGTTGTTGGAAGACATAAAAGAAAGTGAAGAAGACGACGCCGTGCCGTCCAACAAATCAGATAAGTAGATGTCAGATGCGAGGTGGGAAGTCATGGCAGGTTCTGCTGTGACCATTGTTCCAAGCTGATTTCCAACAATATTGTTGTGCGAACTAGGTTTAGGGTTAGGGTTCNTTTGTGACTCATAATTTACAATGAAGTGTTATATAACGTATTTGTAACGTTCATATGACCTTACCCTTTTAAGTATTGTCATTAAAGACCACGTTTTGCCTGAAAACTTTGGCCAATGTGAGAATCAACTTCACCTTAAACCGTAAAAACGAACCAAACGAAAAGCATGCATAACTTAACATGAGACCATTCAGAAAATAGATTAACACAAAAGTAGAAGAAAAGATCGATTACCAACTATATATAAGTTTCTTTTATTCTGATTAAAAAAGCATAAACATGTAAAGAAGAAAATATTATGAAAATAATAAAATCAAATCAAAAAGAAGGGAATGATCAATATGAGATGATCTCATGACATTACATGGTCATAACTCATATAGCTAGAACAATGGGAACCAAATGTTATTAGTACCACCTGTAGTAGAAGAACCAGAGAGCATCTCTATCAGATCCATTTCTCTTCTTTCGCCAGTGGAGTTAGCTTGTGGCACAAACAACTCGTTTTCAGCGGCATGTTCACTGTTGTTGGAAGACATAAAAGAAAGTGAAGAAGACGACGCCGTGCCGTCCAACAAATCAGATAAGTAGATGTCAGATGCGAGGTGGGAAGTCATGGCAGGTTCTGCTGTGACCATTGTTCCAAGCTGATTTCCAACAATATTGTTGTGCGAACTAGGTTTAGGGTTAGGGTTCTTGAACATGAAACCAGACGAAGAAGACTGGGTTATCTCATCCGAACCTTGGCTCAAATCCATGTGATCGAGAGAAACTGGGTGGTTCGCAAATATATTTCTCAAGAAAACAAGCTCTTCGTCATAAGGATCATCCAAGAGCGACGATGTAGAGTCTCCGTCATCAAGATTCGAAGTAGAAAGAGCAACATTATTTCCACCAGTAGTAAAGATGTTCTCGCCATTGTCCTTATCATTATTCTCGATGCTTTTAATATAGTCTTCGAGAATGCATGGCCTTTTAGCGGATGGAGAGAGATCATCGATGTCGCTGCTGTTACTATCCACGTTTCTCGTACGCTTGTGTTTTCGTTTCGAGTTTTGGCGTCGTTTCGTAGCATTCCAATGGTTCTTGATCGAGTTTTCAGTTCTTCCTTGTATGAGTTTAGCGATCTCTGCCCACTTATTCCCGATTCGGGTGTGTGCTTCCACAAAAACTCTCTCTTCTTCTTCACTCCAACTATCTTTCTACAAAACAAAACCAACAAATATATACATTAATTTTTATTTTCATATACCCAAGAATTTCATATAAACTTTGTTAGAGTACAGATCTATTAAAACCTTAATATCAGGACGGAGATGATTATGCCATCTCTCACGACATTGCTTGCCTGCTCTTCCCTCAAATTTCTCCGAGATAATTGCCCATTTCCTATCTCCATGTTGCTTCACCAACTTTATCAACTTCCTATAATATATGGATGCAACCACAGAGAATCATAGGCATATACGCAAGCTCGCACGAAGTAGCACGAAAATTTACATACAATACACATATATATACCTGTCTTCTTCGGCTGTCCATTGGCCTTTGATCAGATTCTTGTATGGTCGCTTCTTGCAAGTAGTACTCTTTTGATAATCTCTAGTAGTTGCACCTTTAACGATCATTTCTCCAATAACGTTTCGGTTTCCGCTGTTAACGGCCAAGTTTTTCCCCTTCCTCGGACCAAACATCATCATGTTCTCTTTATTGTCCTTTCTAGTCTCAATCGCCCTTGCCGTCTTGAAAATAGGTCGGTCTATAGAACGCTCTTGTGTCTTAAAACACAAGGCACCGCTCTTTTGGCTGTTCAAGAACCTCTCCACCGCTGTCAACGGCGGTGCAGCGCAGTGGGCGAGGCTCTTCTCTCGTATTCTCTGGTCATCCATGAAAGAAAAAGAAGAAGAAAAGCTTAGTGTAGAATGGGGAGGAGAGCTAAGAGCACAAAGGAGGGATAGAATTAAGCTGGTAATAAGGAATATGAGAATTTAATGAGAGGCAAGTAAAATGCACACTAATTACCAATTGAATTCCATTAATTATTTTGACTATTTAGTATTAACAAAAAAGAGTAGAACCTCATATTTAGTAAAAAATAGTCATCCATATTTTTAATTTATAGAAATATATCAACTAAACATAGAAAAATTAGTATTACATATATTTCAGAAGTAAGATGATACAAAAATAAAGAAGACTGTAAATTAGTAAAGATTCTTGTTCTGCCATTAGCTCATGTATGATGCAGACTGTAAAGCCTTCTTTCAATATAATTGACGAATGTGAAGGAAATTATGTATTACAAGAACTATATTGTAGGTTTATAAGTAGCTGTAGCTGAGGTGTAACTTGTAAGAAAATAGGGAATAATTATTATTTTGCTTTATATATCTGGTTAAAGTGGTGGGAATAACTAGTGAGTTAATCTCATAGGGTAATTGTTGAAATATTTTTTCTAATATTTGTTTTAATAAATCTGTAACCGACGAAGTGGTAAATGAAAAGACCATCAATGATAAATTTATATATGTAATAAATCAGTTAGTTGACTACAATTATTTGGAAGGATAAAATTTAGGAGAAGTCTAAGCCCACCCAATAAAATCTAGCAATATTCGAATAATTTACTAAAGTATTAACAATTTATATATAAAAGAATTCATTTATTTACATAAAGGAATCGCTATATATTACTAACATATAACCAGTAAGTAGTAAGCAGTACTTGACTAAATTTATTCATAACCACAGGAAAGCATGTTACAACAACAAAATGAAACCAAATTCGATTCTCTCCTTCAATTAACAAAACAAAGTTGCATAGTAATTCAGATAGAAAACGCAGTAGAAATGGTCCACTAGGACAATCCTCTTAGAAAACCGCTGACAGTGGCATCAGTGCCACCATAATCTGAGGACAAAGAAACTTTTTTGTGCCACCATAATCTGAAAAAAATATATAACAATCCTAAAAGTTTTTTAAAGATAATTTATAGTATGAATTTTTACTTTATTGATAATCCGTAAGGCTATTTAAATGTTAAAGAAAAAAATGCATTACTATACGAGCTTAGGGGAATTTAAGTGTCTACTTCAATAAATGGTAATTTGTTTGCAGAGGTGGAGTTATGGCAATTGCTATGGGGAGTATTATAGAGCAAGTGCATTGGTTGAGGACTTTTTTTGGTCCCTCATATTTAATAATAGTATTTTGATAGTTTCTTATTTTTAGTATGAGCATTGGTGTCTATTTGTATTTAGTCTCCCGAATAAAATAATAATATTTTGAAAGTTTAAAGATTAATTATTTAAAGTTGAAAAAACAAAAACATACAATTAAGAAATTAATAACAGAAAACAAATAACATAAAAACAATAACAAACATTTTATTCAACTCATAGAAATTTTAAAATCAATCTTCATTATCCGGAAGATGTCCAAAGTTAGTCCAAATATGCTCAATTAAATCTTGTTTTAGTTGGTCATGAGCTTGTTTATCCCGAAGTCTTGTTTGACGAGTAATCGTACTGGTGATATTTGAACCCACACCGGCGGCACCAACGGTATATGTTTGATCCACATGTTCTCCGTGTTGAAATTCAGAAACAATATTTCGGTAACTGTATGTATGTCGTTCATCTTCGACAATCATATTATGGAGTATTATGCATGATCTTATTACATTTGCCATTTTATTTTTATCCCATAAACGAGACGGATTTTTAATAACGGCGAATCTAGCTTGCAAGACTCCAAAGGCACGCTCAACATCTTTCCTCACAGCTTCTTGTTTTTTAGAAAAGAGAGATTTTTTCCTACCTTGTGGAAGTCGGATTGATTGAATAAAAGTTGCCCAATTTGGATAAATACCATCAGTGAGATAGTACGGCAAGTTGTACTCCCTTCCGTTGACAACGTAGTTGACTTCCGGAGCTTGACCGGTTATTATGTCATCAAAAACATTAGATCGATCAAGAATATTAAGATCGTTCATAGTACCTGGAGCTCCAAAAAAGGCATGCCATATCCAGAGGTCATACGAAGCTACTGCTTCCAACACAATTGTAGGTTTTCCGGTTGACCGTGAATACATGCCTTTCCAAGCCGTGGGACAATTCTTCCACCCCCAATGCATACAGTCAATGCTACCAATCATCCCGGGAAATCCACGCTGTTCATTCTGAAAGAGTAGTCTTTGTAGATCCTCCTGTGTAGGACGTCTTAAGTATTCATCTCCAAACACTTGGATGATGCCGGCGGTAAATTCGTGCAAACATTCTCGAGCTGTCGAAGCACCAATTCGGACATACTCGTCAACACTGTCAGACGAAGTACCATATGCCAATTGACGAATTGCTGCAGTACATTTTTGTATAGGTGAAAGACCAGCACGTCCGGTTGCATCCTGGGTTTGGCGGAAATATTCGATTTCGGTAGAGAGACGTTGCACAATTCGCATGAACAGTGGCTTGTGCATGCGAAACCGTCGCCGGAATAAATATTCTGGATATGTGGGAGTGTCACTAAAATAATCATTCCAAAGATTATTGTGGCCTTCTTCCCGGTTTCGCTCGATAAAAATTCTATCGTGTGGCTGGTTTGGCTCGGGGATATGTTGGGAGACATCATAAACATTTTGTAAATAAGCATCAAAATGATCACTATCATTTGCTTGGTAGTGATAATGATCATCATCTCCATGGTAATGATAATGGTTTGAAGATGATCCCATTTCAAACAAAAAAAAAGAGAAAGGAAGAGACAAAGAGAAAAGGAGAATTAACTTGTATGTTTTGTTGCTTTGATATTGTTTGGGGTGAATGTGAAGTTGGTTTGAAATTGTTGGTTTGATAGGATCGCATATATATAATAGAAGAGTAGGGATAACCCGTGATAACAATACAACAATGATAGTAAAATAACAAGTCTCCGTGATAACAAAAAAACAAGTATCTGTGAATAAAAACTAGTACCCGTGATAACAAAACAACAAGTCTCCGTGATAACAAAACAACAATGATAGAAAAACAACAAGTACATCATGGAGAAGAGAAAGTCATTACAAAACAGAAAATTAGATTACACCAAGTACATTAGATTAGAACAAGTACATGCAAAGAGAAACTAGCCATTACACCAACAAGATTTAAGTATACATGAACAAGATACCTAGAAGACATGCGAAAATAACCATTACACCAACAACCAGCAAATCATTTACATTTCTAAGCCTATTTTCATTACGTAGCTCATAAACTACATTCTCTAAAGTACCCATCTTCTGTTCAGTTGCGTAACACTGATCTCTTACCTGAATGATGTCCGATTCATACTCATTGAATAAGGTCAAGTAATCTACCTTCTCAGCTAGAACTTCATATCGTCTATCATTGTCTCTCAGCTCCTCCATTACAGCAACATCCCACCACTTGTGTATATGCATCTCTCCATCATCGACATTTGGACATGTGAAGAACCTGCAACATGTAACAGAGTTATAATATCTAGTAATACTTAATAGAGTTATCATAACAGTTAAAATCACAAACCTTCTGTTGTAGCAGTTGGATAGTATTGGTTGCGCACCACAATAGCATTGCTTGGGGAATCCATGCTCAACCTCAGGTTGAGGTGGATATTGCCTCGACTCAGCATTGTTCGGTGTACTCTCAGCTTCATCCATAAGTATCAACGCTTCTAGTTCTCTCTCCGCAGTGTCCATCGAGTACCTTTCAGTGTGATCGGATGAATCAGGTTGCGAGTAGCTATAGTCTTGGCCCATTTTTGAGTTAATCTGCAGAAAAACAAGAAGAACCAGATTAGAACAACATCAGTAGATTCATTTAATATATAACATGAAAGAAACTTAGATAGATTCAGATTATAACAAATGTTAAAACATGATAGACACTTAGATAGATTCAGATAATATAGAACATGAAAGAACAACATAAGTAGATTCATTTAATATAGAACATGAAAGACACTTAGATAGAATACAAAGCCGAGTTACAAAGACGAGTTACATTGCATACAATGCATACAAACAACAAACAGGAAATACTAGAAACAAACACTATCTTGGTGACAAACAACAAAAGCCGAGTTATTATTAGAAATACTGGGACACTATCTTGTTCATGATAACTTCTTCACTCGCATTCAAGGGTTCCTTTTTGGCTAAGAGTGTCAAGGATGGCCAGCTTTTGTAGTTTCTCCTTCTCAGCCAATTCCTCTTTCTTGACATCCCACATGCTCTTATACTCAGCAAGAGTCTTCACGTTAGACGCCGATGCATTGTTTCTCTTTGCCTTCGCAGCCTTGATCCCTTCTGGCCTTATCTCACACTCCTCAACATTGCAGCTTGATGATTGTGAACCTTCGGTGGCTGGTTTCCTCTTTGTTGCAGGCTGAGATGGGGGCGTGTTAATAGTGTTAAGGTTGAGCCATTTCTGCTCAAACCGTAACAGATACCAGCAATGTTCTAGGTTAAACCTCTTATTATGCGCACCAAAGTATATATCATGTGCATTCTTTAAGATATCAGATTGAGAATGACCAGAGCTGTTCAGTCTCTCCGCTGCTGCGAATGCCGCACAGAACTTGTTCACTTGGTCATTTATCTTATGCCACCGCTGCTTGCAATGTGTCATCAGCATCTGTTCACCACCATTCCTTGCATGAGGAGAGTCAGCATAGTACCGGCTAATCCTTTTCCAGAAGCTTCCTAGCTTTTGTTGATTTGCGACAACGCATCCTTTGAAGTGTTGAGCCATGCGGAGATCAACACTTCATCATCAGCAGGTGCCCATTTCTTTCTCTCCTTTCGCTCCAATGGTGTTTCTTGAGAAAGAGTTGGCGCCTCAGAAGATTGGGAGCTGTGCGGAGGCATTTGGGAGCTGCTCTGACCAGAAGGTGGAAAACTATCCCATCGCAAGTTTTCAACATTATTCCCACCTTCTTCTTGACTGTTAAGCAGGTTTATGTATGTAGAAGACTGATAAAAAGGATCCATATGAAGAGGAGGGATTAGAGAATGAGTAGAAAATGAGAAGAGTATAGAATGAGTTGCGAAAAGAATGGATAAGCGAGTAGAAAATGGGAAGAGTATAGAATGGATAAGCAAGTTGAAAGAGATTTATAGTGGAAGAAGAAATTTTAAAAGGGGTTATGATAGAATGAAGATGGTTGGGGTTTAGTAGGTTAAAAGTTAAGTGGCAATAAGTAACAAAACATAAAGACCTAACAACCAATGTCTAATCACAATTTATGACAAGTACACTTCACAAATGCATTCAATTTATGTGACTAAACAAGAAACTATGAACAAACCAGCTAGTTCGAATACAGCTAAGACCATACAACTATGAAATAAAAAACCCCTCTGTCCAATTTAGATCATACATAAGAAACGCAACAAGAACAATGAATCATCATCATCGTAATATGACAAGACCATAGAATAAAAATCATGAGAGTTTAATTTGAAGATGCAGTTGTAGAATAAAAATCATGTAGAAACCATAGAATAAAAACCATAGAATAAAAACCACAATGAATCATCATCATCGATATATGATTGAGTTGTAAAATAAAAACCATAGAATATGTATACTATGTGATGAGATCATGAGAGTTTAGTTTAAGTTTAGTATAGAATACGTATACTATGAGATGATAAAATCATCATCATTGAAGATTGAGTTGTAAAAAAAATCATCATTGAGTTTTTATTGAGTTTAGTTTGAAGGTTAAACCTCTTAGATAGATATGTATACTATGTGATGAGATCATGAGAGTTTAACTTGAAGATTGAGTTGTAGAAAAAATCATCTTGAATAAATCAAGTTTCCATCTTTGCATAGAATCCTTATGTTGAGTTAAAACCATAGAATAAACTACGCTAAATCAAAAATCAAACAATAGTCGATTGAATCAAGCTAAACACAGAGTTAATCAGATAACCCTAATTCGATAATAATCGATAACCCTATTTCGACAAACACGGTTAATCAGCGAAACTATAATCAGCAAAATCTTAAATTGGATGAAGAAAAATACCTTATTTTAGACGATTGAACCGCCGGACAAGCTTCGTGAGAGACAGTGGATCGTCGCGGCTGAGATCTACAATGGTCTTCTCGTCTCGGCTTCGGGAGACACAGAACAGCTCGACTGTAGATCGGACCACCTTCGGGATAGAGAGAAGATCGGCTACCGGAATTCGTCGACAACTTCCGGAGATATGATCGGCTCACCTTCGGAACCCACAGAGATGGAATCGCCGTCGAGGTATGAGAGAAACTCGAAAAGTTTTTTCTCGAAATTTTTTTTTTCTGTTTACCCTAGACAATTTCTCTTTCCAATCAGAATGAAACACGTGGCCAAGTCGACGAGAGAAAAAACGTCCCCGTTGAGAATACGTTTTTTGGTTAATGGGCTATTTTCGATTTATTTTTAATCCAAAAAACATGGGGGACGGCCCAAGTATACGGCGATGTGGATGGTTATGGTATAATCGTTTTATCATTGAAAACTGAACCTACTGAGCAGAATACAAACCATTTACTTTGAGAAGAAAGGTCTCAGAACTGAGGCCATGAAATTCCAAAAAAAAAGCATACCGTACATGCATGATGATCATATGATGCTCCAAGGCAAAAAAGAGAGAAACAGAAACACACACACAAGCATATGATATATATGACCCATTACTCGAACCATAACTTTAAATTGATTCTCGTGAAATCAACAAACATAGTAAAATGCCCAAAGCAGGTTAAAAACGGATCACAGTGCGCCTCCAACAACACGGACATGAAAAGACGGTCCACGACAAAAGATGGGTTCGTTTGGAGATGCGGTTCGTGCTCTTGCTCTGAGTACATTGTTAGCGTCTTCAATTACAGCTGCTGCTACCATCGTGTACTCTCCTGGAACAAGGAAGTAGAGTGAGAAACAGTGTCTTGCTTCTTGCAGCGGCGCAACTTCCATTGAGATTCCACTAAGAGCACCTGACAAAAGAAGTCACGGACATTTATAACTATAAGCCCACCTTCTACACACCGCTATAATGCCCGCAAAAATCTATGTCACAAAATTGTTATTACTTAACGAAAGGGATTTTACCAGCCCAGAGGACAGTGGCATCAGCTCCTTCAGTGCAGTTCTGTCCAGCTACGTCTCTGCAAGTAACACTTAGATTCAACTTGATAGCTTCGCTTGTGTTATTGCGAACCAGAACCTCCATAGGAGTGACTTCATGTGACAGAACAGATCCCTTTGGAAACGGAGACTGAGCCTTTGTCTCAGAGTCCGTCTCCAAACTGTTTCTGACCAGTCTGAAACCAAATGTTAGCGGATCTGGGAGCAAAACATCCATCACTGTTGTCTGGAGAGCTGTCTGAATTGCATCCTTGATGTCCAGTTCTCCTGAGCTGTTCCTTCCTGATTGCCACCGGACTTTTATTTTCGAAATGAGATTCTTGATCAATGTGTTTATCTCAGCTTTCGTGTTCTTCTCTGAGAAGCTCGGATTTCTACTACTCGAAGGGCTACCAGGAGGAGGGTCCTTTGTGAAGAATGAACCATCAAGAACCGGTAGTTTAAAATGTTCCAATGGAATCAGTGCCCTAGCAGAATAGTCCCGGTCAATTCTTGTTTTTGGGTATTCATACTCTGGAGAATCTTGCACTGGTGAAGAATCATCTTCCTTGGCAGAGTTTTCCAGCTGAACGAAGACACTAATTTCAAAAACAACATCTGTTGGGTTAGATAACTCAAGTTCAAGAAACCGTAGTCCCCAGCTTCCCCTAAAGGGATTGATCTTGACAAGGCTGTCTGTATTGCTCTCTCTTTCAATGTCTTCATCCCGAAGGTTGTCACTCACATGTGCAGGGAT
>NC_025704.1:4690386-4700215 GCF_000633955.1 Camelina sativa | reverse complement strand
ATTCTTGTTTTTGGGTATTCATACTCTGGAGAATCTTGCACTGGTGAAGAATCATCTTCCTTGGCAGAGTTTTCCAGCTGAACGAAGACACTAATTTCAAAAACAACATCTGTTGGGTTAGATAACTCAAGTTCAAGAAACCGTAGTCCCCAGCTTCCCCTAAAGGGATTGATCTTGACAAGGCTGTCTGTATTGCTCTCTCTTTCAATGTCTTCATCCCGAAGGTTGTCACTCACATGAGCAGGGATTTCCATGGAAAGCAAACGAGCTTTCACAAAAGACAAACCTTGCAAAACACAAATTTGTAAGGGAACAACAAGACGTCTCCCCGGTGGCAGGACAGATTCTTTTTCCTGGGAATCCCCATTGTTAGACAACGGCCCTGTAAAAAACATGAATACACCAATGCTTTTAGTAATAGTCATCGCTGAGGCTACATGAAGCACTGCAAAAGTAAGATACATCAGACAAACACGTCAATGAAGAAATGACTACCTGCATAGTGAATAAGCAATGACGGGCTGGTTCCGTCTTTTGGTCTTCCAGTGTTACTTACAGCGTTCCTCCCACTACTAACAGCATTGTCAGAATCCGTTGGTCCCACATGCCAAGCTTTTAAAGTCACACGCAGAGTCACTTGTGCCCCAGGTTTCAAGGGAAGAGCAGACTGTAAAGCTTCATCTGCTATCGAGATAACAGCATCCTGATTCTTTCCAGAAAGCGAGACATGTGCCTGTACTATTGGAACTGTGCCAGCATTTGCAAAATTTATACACACCTCACGAATTTCACCTTCATATAGAATAATTGCACCATCACCACCAACAACATTAGCCACAAGGAGGGGCAATGGCGGTACAACTGAAATGTTAGGAACAAATACATGTCGTAGCTTTGCAGATCCACAGGATCTGAAAGGGTCAGAAAATACAAGTCCTTGTGCTGCTCCAAGAAGCAGATTGTCAACATCCCTGAAAACATGTTCAGTGATTACACCAAAGCAGTGAACTGTGCATCCTGGAATTGTAACTGGTCCTACTGCTGTTGGAATACCAGATAATGTGATCACTTTTGCGGAGTTAGGGGGAATGTCCACACTGACAGGAAACGCATCAAAGTTTTTTGAGTGAGCTGAGAGATAAATACTATCAATCCTTAAATCGAAGCAACAAGGATTTGCTAACTCCACTAAGACCTGAACTGGTTCACCAACCACCCAAATCAATTCCTGCTTGCTACTTTCATTGGCATCTCCTTTGCTGAAAGGAGTATAAATAAATGGCCCCGAAGGAGCAGATCCTGTCCACCAATCTTCTCTTGCTGGATTGCGTTTTACGATGTCCACTTGGGAGGAATGGAGTGGGAAAGAGAATAGCCTGAAAGATCAATTAAAATAATGCTTAAACGAACCACAAAATAAAATTTGTCAGAGTCAGCTAAGCAAATATAGAACAAGATCCTGGAATCTAAACACATATTGGGTAAATATGAAGCCAAGAGATGGATGAAAGTGATTATTAGTCTGCTCTTGTTGGTCTACTTGAAGTGTGAGAAGATTTGATAAAACATCCCTGAAAGCAAAAGGTCGACAGCTGATAAACATACCTTACAAATGGCAAGGCAGGGTCAGCACACCGAGTTCCTGAAGGCAATCTTTCCGCTGAATTTGCAAGGGAATTAGCAAGTCCATTTTGACCTGAAGGTGTAATTAGAGGATAATGCCACCTCAGAAGCCTCGCTGCAGCACTCCATGCAGCAAGGGGATCTCCAGCGCGAACAGCAGAGAGGAGTATCTCCCTAAGCACAACCATCTGCAAAGTGCTCCACTGAGACTCGAACAGTGAGACAATTGAATGATGATGCATTTTTCCAGCATCAGGTTGGCGCCCAGTTTCCTTTACCAACAAACACAAGAGAAAATATTATAGGAAAAGTAAACATCAAAGTATGATACATGGAGAAACGCCAAGATCGTGAACGGTGATGGTACTAATAAAAATTCTACGGCAAACTATGTTTATGAAGAAGGTTCAATAAACCACAAGAGGAGAAAAATAATTCTTATGCTGTCAAACTCACATTGTTAACAGAAAGTTTTGACACGGATGCCCTGCTTTGGATTCTATATGCATCAGTTGTCATAGAGAGAACTTGCATGGCACTGATAGCAGCCAATCGATTGTCTTGCTGCAAATACAATTGGGCGACCTGCCTACAGAAGAAGGCTGCTTTCCGTTGATAACCAAGCGCCCCAAATAAACGTGCTACTTCAACATACAATATGAGCCTATCACTAGCATCAATTAAGGACTTTGCACCATCGGCAGCATTGGTTAATAGCTCTACTATTTCCTTAGCCAATTCTCTCCTGTACAAAGAAGCCATTGTAATAATGATTAAGATCATAGAAATATGTGATTCAACCAGAAGGTAAGGAAAAGAGCTTCCTATTGAACAAAATCATAGCAACCACAAACTAAGCAGCGTACTGAAGGCAAAATAGGAAACAACACCATTATAATTTAAAGAAATAAAAGGCGTACAATGATACCTGCAAAGGAATCTGGCCAGTTTAAGGGTAGCTTCAAGTTCAAAGCTCAGGGGCGAAACTCTGCAAGGAAAATAGTTGATTGCTATTTCGTAGTACTAATAACTTTATTAAAGAAGAGTGCCAAACAGGTAATGCGTAGAATTACCTCTGAGCAATTTCTTGAATAAATGACTTTCTGTAGTGTAAGATAACATTAGTGTACCGATATCTAACTTCATCTTCTAAAGCCACATCCCGTTGACCCATCCGATCTACCTAATATTAAGAAAACATAATACTAAGGTGTTGTAAACAAATAAAGAGAGACAAATGAGAGCAATTTCATATTCAGTGCATTTCAGATAAAAAGTACATTCAGTATCCACTTTTTTTTGGCTATAAAAATGTAAGAACAATGCAGCATAAAGCCTTACCAGTAAGGCACAAACACTGCCTTCCAAGGCACCCGCATACCAGAAGTAATCTCCTGTCAATCTGGCCAGTTCTAGAGCAGTAGAATAGTGAGCATTGGCATCAACAGGTGAACCAGCCAACAAAGAATAGTCTCCTATCGTTTTTTGTGCACGTCCAAGCCTACGCTTTTTGGCCTTGATAACCTGCATTAGACCAAACTAAATGAGCCTAGAAGACAATGGTTATAAGCTTCCACAGGAGGAAATGAATCATAGACTAAAATATAGGACACCTAGACATGAACCTCCTCTGAGTTGAGACTAGCTTGGGAATCCAAAGGCGTCTTCAAAATTGTGCCAGCAGATTCTGCCTGAAGAACCCACTTCTCAAATTCCATTAACAGCGAAGCTGCAATATCTTGCATCATTGTTTGTAAATGAAACTCCTGTGTTTGCTTGTCAGATGGAGGAAACAAAATCAAATTTTCACCCTTCTTATCTCCATCTTCAAGCTGCACAATACAGTGCATTGATCATATAATCGTCAATTAGCTCACATTCAAAGGCTATAAGATAAGTCGCTGGTACCAAAATAGGAACTAATATACTCACTTGTGAATCGCCAGGGGAGAAGGCGAAGCAGCGACGGACAAGAGCCGATGAATAGCTTTTACAAGCCACATTAAAATTCTCAGTGACAGAGTCGAGATCAGGGGAAGAAGGACAGTGGCAAAGTCCGATCACGGCGAGAATCTTCCGATTAGACTGAAAATCCTCCCAGGGACTCGGAGGAGAACCACCAAGCACAAATTTGAACCGGAGAGAGCCAGAGTCCCAAGGCTGATTCGTAAACGGAGATTTCTGGTGCTCAGTGTAAAAAGAGCTAACAGCGGAGAGCGCGATCGTGTGATGACGGAGCAGCATCGAGTGATAGTCTCGGAGAAGCGTCTGCGGGATAGTACCGATCGGGAGGACGGCGATCCGAATGATAGACAAAGTCTCGATGCTGACGTCAGGTTCCATGGCTAGATCAGAGGAGGAGAGTTTGAAGCCAGTTAGAGGGTGAGTGCACCGGATCTGAAGGAGAGACGAATACGAGAAAGTGTGTGTGAGAGAGAGAGAGAACGTGGTTTGTTTGGATACAAGTTTTAAACTATTCGTAACAGAATTAGATTATATTGGGGCTAAGACTATTCATATAACCAAACAACCTGGTTCAAATCGCGATTATTTAAAACTCTCTCAACGAAACAGAGGCGAAATTGAAAAGCTTTTTTGGAGTTATGGAGTCGTCAACTGTTGGGAGCTCCGACTTTGAGGAGACGATTGTTACTGCTTCCCCTTCACGCCGTGTACGAGAACTTTTAGCTTTGTGCTTCAGTGTAAGTTTTCTCAACTTCTTCGGGTTGTGTAATTTTAAACGCTTCGGAGATTGATGAATACTTTAGCCGCTTCGTTAGTTTTGGAGTTCGATTGAAATAATTAATCGCTAATTAAGTGCTTAGTATCGGATTCGTGGTTTCCTGATTGGCTGTAGCGTGTTTTTGTTACTTTTGGTTTTGAAGTAATTGATTGATTTTGTGTTTTTTTTTGTTCAGTCAGGTGAAGTTGGAGGAGGAGGATTTAAAGACTTGGAGAGCGTAGTGAAAGAACTTGTCAGCTATCTGAATTGTTTGTCCGAGAACGATGAACTAGAGAATGATGTTATTGAAGTTCTTGATGAAATTTTGAAAGTTGTATCATCTCCTCAAGTAGATCAGGTACTTTGTCAGTTCTCCAATTGCTTTGGAAGCCAAAAGGAAGGATTCGTTTAACAAAATCAAGCTTATGAGTTTCCCTCATTTCATTGTGTTACAGGAGGTTATAGATGAACTGTCATTTCAGTTGCCGAAAGTAACTTCCAAGTTTGCAGACGTATCAAGCAGATGTTTACAGTTAGTTGAGGAAATCGTTGATCGATTTGTGGAAGCATGCAATCCACGGGACATGCTTTCAATTCTTTGTGAGGTATTAGATCTTGAATTTGATTCGGATCCAGGCTAGTTCAAGGCAGTATATATACTATTCTTAAGTTTCTCTTTTCGTACTTGGTATTTGCCTTAAGAAGATTACAAGTTTATTTGTCAAGTTGATCACTTTATGACTCTAAATGACCAGGCACTTGATGCTGCAAGGTGCTCTCTTTCACCCTCTAGTTGTTCTACTCCTTTATTACATGGGCTCTCTAAAGGTACCAGTTGAAGATTTTTCTCGTTTCTTAGATACTTATAAACTTCTGTCATAAATGTGAATTTTACCTCGAGTGTAGAAAAGTATGAATTTCCCAATAAAAATTTCTTTGAATTCTTAACCACTTTTTCTTATAGAAGATGTTAATATAGCTCTTGCAAACTGAAGCTGTGAAAAAGTTAACTCAAATTTCTTGGTTTCAGTATTTATTTCAATTCAGAGGCGTCACTTCGAGCAACTGAAGGTTGCAGTTCCAGTTGTCCTGAACGTTTTGAAGGACATTTCTTTGGAAAAAGATGTGCAAGTTGAAGATTTATTTGATAAGGCTGTAGGCATTGCCTTTTCAATCCGAGATGTTTCTTCAAAACTGGTCTGTAAGTTTGATAAATTGGCAATTGTGATTTCCTTAATCACTACCCAAATTGCTCATTCTCTAATTTGAATATTCACTCTCCTGTTTTGATATCTTTTCTTTGTTTTACAGAAGAACGAAGAAGAAGTAAAAGTCCGTTGTTTGCTCGGTCTCTATGTGATACAGATAACGGTTTGTACTTGATTCCAGCTTTGGTTCTATATATTTCTACTTTCCTCTTTTATGAGCATATATTGCCTGCAATACCTGAGATTTGATTTTGCAGGCTATTCTTTCAGTTAGCATCAGAGACAAAGCGGCCTCATGTGTTCCTCTCGTGATGCAGTTAGAACCTTTGTTGACATACTGTGGTTTAACACATCTTGGTTTAATCACGGGGAGTGATACTGAAAAATTAATGAGCACGGTTGCTGGAGGTTAATCTCAAAACTCAAAAAGAACTTTCTTCCTGATTTCAGAACTCCATCCATCCATAACACACATCATTTCTCGTGTCGCAAGATGGTTTGTCTCACGAATGTAATATGAACAGATGATGATGATTTCGTCAGCTCTTTCCCTGACATCGAATTGGGTGCATCGCTTTTACTCGTCTGGGCAAAGATCTCACAAGAGGTTGGAGAGGCTACTAATGCAGCTTTAGGAAGTGACGTAGATGAGCTTCAAAGCAATCCAGTGAAAAGGTGGCAAGCTTATGGCATGTTGAAATATATACTTTCCTCTGGAAATCTGCTCTGGGCATTTAAAAGACACACTATCGAGTTTTTGCTTGACATAACAAAAGGAGTTTCTTCATCTCAATGCAATGACGAGAAAATAGATTGTTCCCACTACACACCTAGCATCTACGCTGCTTTACAGGCATAATACTATTCTCCTTCAAATCTTTACACCGTTCAGGTTTACCAGTGTTCTAAGTGTCTGGTTTCTTTCTTTCTTCCAGGCTGTTACATTAGTGATCATGTATGCCCCAGACGCAGATCTGAGAAAAAAGACATTTGAGGCACTGAAGAGGGTAATTAATAAACCTTGACTTAATCAATTTTGGGGAAACTGATTTTGAGTGATGCAGAAATTGATTCTATAGATAACATAATCCACACAAAAAAAAAAGACAACCGAAACTTTCAAATGGCTTTTGTTTCCTATGACTTCGAAATGAGTTTGTTTCTTTAGATCTAAACTCAATATGTTTAAACAGAATTATTGTACAAATTTAAATGGTTCGTCTTGTGCTGAATCTGCTGATAATCCTTTATAAATAGAAGAGGTGTTAGCCAACTTTCACTACCCTCAGTCTATATGCCCTGTTTTCTTTCTTTATTCTTAAAATGCGTCGTTCATAAGTTTAGCGATCTATTAGGCTTGATTTATGGGTACAGAGATGACTATAAATTTCGTCTTACAATCTTTTTTTTTGGGTGTTGGTTGATTAGATTCTTTCTGATATCCCAGCTCCTGAGAGGTTTCACGTTTTAAGAGCCCTTGTCACGAATTCCCAGTCTTCCTCAATGGTTAGTATTTTTATATCCCCTCGAGCTTTATGGATAGTAAAGCATGTGACACTGCACAGATATGATGATTATGAAGATACACCTTTACATGCGTTGTCCATTCATAAACTACACAGCTTAGTGTCTCCAGTAGTCTTACGGTGCTACTACTGTTAAAGTACAAGTCAGCTACTTTTAAAATTTGTTGGTGTAATAGCTACTATTTTCCAAAAGAAAAATGGTATCTCAGTTCACTAATATTGTTTTTGCTAAATCAACCAGACAGCGATCCTTCTCGGTCTAGTTAAAGACAGCATGTGCAGCAGTAGTTTGCAAGGTACAGATTGTGCGACCGCTGATATGCATGTTATTGAGCTAGTGGAGTTGGTCTTAAGACCTCCAAAAGGTGGTCCTCCACTCCTTCCAGACCAAAGTGATGCGGTAATTGTTTTGTTCCTATATCAATTCTTGAAAAAATATATATATTTTCTCTGCATAATGTAAGCCCATATGCAATGCAGTAACATGGGTAAGGTAATTGCTTTAAGGGACATAGATATTAGATACATATATACAGAGAAAAGGTGAAAGTGCCCCTTTCTGATCAAATGAAAGTAGCATACTTTTCTCGCTAATTAAGGAATTTATGATGTTCCATTGCTAGAAGATTTGTCGTCAGTAAAACTGTGATCCAAGAATTTTCACCAGTTATAAGAATGCGAGTGTCGGATAGAAAATAGGGAGAGCTTGTTATTGTTTCTCTACTAAATATTTATAAGATCTAATATTGAGGCACATGTGTGTGACAAATAGTTTTGTGTGATGTTTGTCCAGGTTCTGGCAGCACTGAACCTCTACAGGTTTGCTTTGTTATTTAATCCAAGAGGTAAATTTAACTCAAATAAATGGAAGAATTGTACTTTGCTTTATCTCACTTCATTCCAAGTAATTCCTAAAATTTTACGAGTTGGTATTTGAAATTAATAGTAGGTGTTTCAAATCACAAGTTGCTGGATAGTGTTTTGTGTTTTGTTGACTCGAAAATCGAAGTAGCCTGCAAGTTACGTGAACTTAAATAAACCAGTTATTGATCCATGATGAAAGTGTCTCACAAGATATAGCATGCGATATCTTTTTGTTTTGGATTAACGTGAATCATATTGTCTGTTGCAAGTATTCACACTTGTACATACAAATGACGTGTTTTAAGCTCTTTTGGTATATGAAATTGTCTGCAGATGCGTGTTAAGTATATATGTCTATATTTTGCGTCTGTAAATGTAATGTTATGCAAATCAGTAACACATTTAATCTTTCTTGTTCTTGTTGTTGTATATCTGACAAGGCAAAATTACAGAAAATGAAGCAGGTAAAGAGAGGAGCAGAGTAGGCAGTGAAGTTTTGTCAAAGAAGAATCTGGAGAAAGCGTACAAAGAGTGGCTTCTGCCTCTTCGAACTGTTGTGGGCTGCAGCATCGCTGAGAACGTCAAGGAGGATCACGGTCACGAATCTTCATTTGACAGTGTATGCCTTCTGAACCCAATTGAATCGGTTCTATATAGATGCATCGAGCTCGTGGAAGAAAAGTTGACGAGTCATGTGTAAAAAAACTAAACAATCGTGAGCACCACAGTCCTGCTTTATGTGTTAACGTTGGGTGTTACAAAAATTTCTGCCTGATGTTTTATTGACATTTCCCTGTAACTTTGGTTATTCCAAACTCAATCGTGGCACTTTGATAGATCAAATCATATCTATTGAGGAAGTTTTTATTGTCACACAAAACCATCTGAAACTTTTGATATTGAAATCTTACCGAACCACCAATAAAAATCTTTAAAATCTTTCAATAGTTATTCTTGAAATAATCCACCAAAGTTTTGAAATCTATCAAAATATTTTAAAACCGTTGTCTAATATAACCGCCGTCCTTGGTGAGCACGCTTTGTTTGACAATAAAAACTCAGTTTACTGAAGCGAATCAGGATCACCAGCGGATAAACAAAATGTCTCCGTTTCTCTCCAAACTCCCCAAGCTCTCTCCTCAGAAAGATTCTCAGGTAAGTATTAAAAGAGAGAGAGAGAGAGACAACTTCTTTGTTCCTTTTCGTTGATCTCTTAAATGTTTTGGTATATATATTTTATTTACTTTTGGTTGTGTTGTGAGATCGATCTTTCTTCTCTCTTTTGTGTTTGAGCAGATTAGCCTTCGTTTGTTTTCATCTTCCATAGACCGTCTTGCACCCTATTTGGTCTTCGGCAAAAATCGTTTTGGAGATGACATAAGATTTCTCGATATTTCCACCACAGAATTAATAACTACTGACAAGAAGATCCCTAGTGAGTTGCTAGAGGCAAAATCAACAATCGGAGCATCCCAAGGATGGGTCGCTACCCTAAATGATGAGACCATGGACAGCTCCACTCAACCACACGAACATGAGGAGCAGTTTGAACCAGAGGAAGCACCGGAGGAGCAGCTTGAACCAGAAGAAGCACCGGAGGAGCAGCTTGTACCAGCAGAAGCAGCGGAGGATGCACTAATCGTTCCGGCGGGTCCTATAACAAGGTCACGGTCCAAGAGGTTCAACCAAACTATCAGTGGACTACTCAAGGAGCTGGACAAGAACCAAGAAGACATGGCTCAAACCACTATGACGTTGCTCACAGCTCAAGGTGCTCGGTAAAGGGTAAAATGTTGCTTTGGTGCTCTTTTTCCCTTGGTCAAGTTTTGTCCCATTGGGTTTTCTTGACAAGGTTTTTAATGAGGCCTAAGTAACATTTTTAAGCC
>NC_025704.1:4685938-4690214 GCF_000633955.1 Camelina sativa | reverse complement strand
TATAACAAGGTCACGGTCCAAGAGGTTCAACCAAACTATCAGTGGACTACTCAAGGAGCTGGACAAGAACCAAGAAGACATGGCTCAAACCACTATGACGTTGCTCACAGCTCAAGGTGCTCGGTAAAGGGTAAAATGTTGCTTTGGTGCTCTTTTTCCCTTGGTCAAGTTTTGTCCCATTGGGTTTTCTTGACAAGGTTTTTAATGAGGCCTAAATAACATTTTCAAGCCCCTTTGCCAGTCCAATTCGTGGTCCAAGGTTCCCCACAAAGGACTTGGCCCATTTTCTATCTCTTTCTCATTCAAACTTTGCATTTATTGCTTTGTAATTTCCAAGAATTTGTGCATGAGCTTGCATGAGTGTGGACTCTTGCATGAGCTCCACCTCTTCTCTTCTAGATCCTTCTCCTTCGTCCCCCTTCTCCTATTTAAAGACTTTGTATCTCTTCTTTGTTTTTCATTAAACATTTTAATCAAAAACCTTACTTTTACTTGTTTGATCTGAGAAGTGTGTAATATCTTCTCAACTTGTTTTCTTCTTAGTGTGTAATATCTAAGTTGAACTCGAGCTTGAAGTCTAAGAGATTTTCATCTCTCTTGGAAGTTCACTTCAATCCCCCTTTCTATCCGCTGCATCATTTCACCATTCCATCTCTTTCAATCCGCTGCATAATCAACCCCCTTCACCTTCCATTTGTCCGATCTATTGCATCTTTGGTCTCTTGATCTTCATCAGTCCGATCCATCTCCTTCAGAGCCTTGCAAAAGTGTGTTCTTGGGAGCAGATTCCTCTCCAGGAGTCTATCATGTGGTATCAGAGCAACCACTCTGCAATCAGGTTTTGAATTCCAATCGGCACTTTCTTTTATTTTCAGATCTGTCGTTCATCTTGCGAGAATTTTATTAAATGTTTTACTCGTTCAAAAATTATAAACTCAACTGTGTTAGAACCAGGAACGAGTCTAGTATTTTTGAAAATTGATTTGAGAATTTTTGGATTCGTTTTCATAATTTTCCCAGATCTGTTTTCATTTACGTGTTTTTAGAACTATTTACTGGTGGATCTTTGTTTTTCTTTTCAGGTACCATGGTGACATCAGAAGAGGAAGAGTCATCTACATCTAGTCTTGAAAGGAAGATCCTTAAGTCAGTCACCGCAGCTATGACAACCATGCTTGATGCTAGACTTGGCGCTCTACACTTGAATCAACCAAACCCGGAAGCAAATCAGCGTCAAAGGCAGAACCAGGAGGAACCAAGGCAAGACGACGAAACCAGGCGGTACTATAGCCACGGTTCTTCACACAGCAGTCAGCGGAGGCGTCGACGTGAACGTCCAGTACCAAGAGATCCGTTAGGAGGTCTTAAGTGCAAGATCCCAGCCTTTCACGGAACCAGCAACCCGGATACCTACTTGGAGTGGGAACAGAAAATCGAGTTAGTGTTTGTTTGTCAAGAGGTCACCGAGGTCAACAAAGTTAAACTTGCCGCAACCGAGTTCTACGACTATGCTCTAAGTTGGTGGGATCAGCTTGTTACCAGCCGCAGACGTACCGGAGACATGCCGATCGATACATGGAACCAGCTGAAAACCGTCATGCGAAGGAGATTTGTGCCGAGTTATTATCACCGCGATCTTCATCAACGTTTGAGGAACTTAGTTCAAGGAAGCAAGACTGTCGAAGAGTACTTCAAGGAAATGGAAACCCTATTGCTAAGAGCTGATGTTCATGAAGATGGAGAAACTATGATGTCGCGATTCATGGGAGGTCTCAACCGCGAAATCCAAGACCGTCTAGAAACCCAGCACTATGTGGAAATTGAGGAGATGCTTCACAAAGCAGTCATGTTCGAACAGCAAATCAAGAGGAAGAACTCTCGATCCAGCTACAGCACCGCTAAGACCAGCTACAGCTCAGGAAAGTCAAGTTATCAAAAGGAGGACAAGCCCGACTACCGGAAGGACTACAAGCCATTCGTCAAGCCAAAGCCATTTGAGTCCGACCCGAAAGGTAAGGGTAAGGAAGTGATCACGAGGACAAGGGATATTCGTTGCTTTAAGTGTCAAGGACTTGGGCATTACGCAAGCGAATGTGTAAACAAAAGGATCATGGTTCTTAAAGATAATGGCGAGGTAGAATCTGAAGAAGAGCGTTCGGAAAACGACTCTGCGGAAGAAGGTTTGGAAGCCCCAGCTAAAGGAGAGCTGCTTGTTGCTAGGAGATCATTGAGTGTTCTAACCAAATCAGAGGAGCAAGCGCAAAGGGAAAACTTGTTCCACACGCGATGTATTGTCAAAGACAAGGTATGTAGCTTGATTATTGATGGTGGAAGTTGTACTAACATTGCAAGCAGGACTATGGTGGAAAAGCTTGGCTTAGAAGTGCTCAAACATCCAAAACCATATGCGCTTCAATGGCTCAACGAAAAAGGTGAGATGTCCGTTAAGGAGTAAGTCAAGGTGCCGCTTTCTATTGGTAAGTATCAGGACGAAATCATGTGTGACATACTTCCGATGGACGCTAGCCACATTCTTCTTGGACGTCCATGGCAATCAGACCGACAAGTTCACCATGATGGTTTCACCAACCGACACACCTTCGAGCACAATGGCCGAAAGACGACTCTCGTTCCCATGACGCCGCATGAAGTCTACCTAGACCAGCTGAGCATGAAACAGCGAACCGCCAAACAAACTGAACCAACCGATAACAAGGGTAAGAGCAAGGTAAGTCATAATAGTTTGCTATTTGTTTACAAAGAAACTCTTGCTTGTTCTACCAACCCCGAACCGGTGCTACCGAGTAAAGTTGAGTTGGTTTTGCAAGAATATAGTGATGTGTTTCTGGAGGATAATCCCATTGGTCTGCCACCAATCCGAGGGATCAAACATCAAATCGACTTTGTGCCGGGAGCCGCTCTACCGAACCGACCAGCCTATCGCACCAACCCAACCGAAACAAAGGAGCTTGAAAGACAAGTGAACGAGCTGATGGACAAAGGACATATTCGAGAAAGCATGAGTCCATGTGCCGTTCCAGTGTTGCTAGTACCAAAGAAAGATGGGAGTTGGCGTATGTGTGTGGACTGTCGAGCCATCAACAACATAACGGTTAAGTATCGCCATCCTATCCCTAGATTAGATGATATGCTTGATGAATTGCATGGCTCTAGCATCTTTTCTAAGATTGATCTTAAAAGTGGATATCATCAAATCCGTATGAAAGAAGGTGATGAGTGGAAAACGGCTTTTAAAACCAAACAAGGGTTATATGAATGGTTAGTCATGCCGTTTGGGTTAACTAATGCGCCTAGCACTTTCATGAGATTGATGAATCATGTCCTTAGGAAGCATATTGGTGTATTTGTTGTGGTCTATTTTGATGACATTTTGGTTTATAGCAAGAACTTAGAAGATCATGTCATGCATCTTAGACTTGTTTTAGATTTGCTTCGCAAGGAAAAACTTTATGTGAACTATAAGAAGTGCACCTTTTGCACAGATAATCTTGTTTTCCTAGGCTTTGTTGTGAGTGCAGATGGAATCAAGGTAGATGAGGAGAAAGTCAAGGCAATCAGAGATTAGCCAAGTCCTACCAATGTGAGCGAGGTGAGGAGTTTTCATGGCCTAGCAGGGTTCTACCGACGGTTTGTCAAGGACTTCAGCACTATTGCCGCCCCACTCACGGAAGTGATTAAAAAGGACGTTGGTTTCAAATGGGAAGCAGCATAGGAAAATGCCTTCCAGGCCTTGAAAGAGAAGCTCACTAATTCCCCTGTTTTAATTCTTCCAAATTTTATGAAAACTTTTGAAATTGAGTGTGATGCCTCAGGGATAGGCATTGGAGCTGTTTTGATGCAGGATCATAAGCCCATAGCGTTCTTCAGTGAGAAGCTAGGAGGAGCGACACTCAATTATCCGACCTACGACAAAGAGCTTTACGCTTTGGTCCGAGCCCTACAAACGTGGCAACACTATCTCTGGCCGAAGGAGTTTGTCATTCATACTGACCACGAGTCTCTTAAGCACCACAAGGGTCAATAAAAGCTCAACAAACGTCATGCGCGGTGGGTCGAACTCATTGAAACATTCCCATATGTTATCAAGTACAAAAAAGGTAAGGATAATGTCGTTGCCGACGCATTATCTCGCAGGTATGTTTTGCTTACTTCTTTGGATACAAGATTGCTTGGTTTTGAGCAAATAAAAGACTTGTATGCTGATGATTCTGATTTTAGCAAAATATTTCAATCTTGTGAGAAGTTTGCCTTTGGA
>NC_025704.1:4643571-4685165 GCF_000633955.1 Camelina sativa | reverse complement strand
GGACAGCTCCACTCAACCACACGAACATGAGGAGCAGCTTGAACCAGAGGAAGCACCGGAGGAGCAGCTTGAACCAGAGGAAGCAGCGGAGGAGCAGCTTGTACCAGCAGAAGCAGCGGAGGATGCACTAATCGTTATGGCGGGTCCTATAACAAGGTCACGGTCCAAGAGGTTCAACCAAGCTATCAGTGGACTACTCAAGGAGCTGGACAAGAACCAAGAAGACATGGCTCAAACCACTATGACGTTGCTCACAGCTCAAGGTGCTCGGTAAAGGGTAAAATGTTGCTTTGGTGCTCTTTTTCCCTTGGTCAAGTTTTGTCCCATTGGGTTTTCTTGACAAGGTTTTTAATGAGGCCTAAGTAACATTTTCAAGCCCCTTTGCCAGCCCAATTCGTGGTCCAAGGTTCCCCACAAAGGCCTTGGCCCATTTTCTATCTCTTTCTCATTCAAACTTTGCATTTATTGCTTTGTAATTTCCAAGACTTTGTGCATGAGCTTGCATGAGTGTGGACTCTTGCATGAGCTCCACCTCTTCTCTTCTAGATCCTTCTCCTTCGTCCCCCTTCTCCTATTTAAAGACCTTGTATCTCTTCTTTGTTTTTCATCAAACATTTTAATCAAAAACCTTTCTTTTACTTGTTTGATCTGAGAAGTGTGTAATATCTTCTCAACTTGTTTTCTTCTTAGTGTGTAATATCTAAGTTGAACTCGAGCTTGAAGTCTAAGAGATTTTCATCTCTCTTGGAAGTTCACTTCAATCCCCCTTTCTATCCGCTGCATCATTTCACCATTTCATCTCTTTCAATCCGCTGCATAATCAACCCCCTTCACCTTCCATTTGTCCGATCTATTGCATCTTTGGTCTCTTGATCTTCATCAGTCCGATCCATCTCCTTCAAAGCCTTGCAAAGTGTGTTCTTGGGAGCAGATTCCTCTCCAGGAGTCTATCACTAAAGAAGGGTGTGGTGTGTCTCTAGAACGATCTGAACCCATTTGCATCAGACTCAAAACCCTAATCCCATTTCACTGCCTCCTCTTGTGACTCTTCCTCATTGTCAGACTCAGATTGTCACCAACGTGGCCATGTCCTCTTCTTCTCCTGAGGAAGACGACTGTGTTGTGGCTGTCAAGTTCTTGGGACCTCAACTCAGCCTGTGTAAGAGCTCCAAATGGACCAACATCAGAATCAAAGACCCCAGTTTCTTCACTTCCCATGTTATGTATTCTCAAAGAGATCAGATGTTCTCATTGCCCGCTTCTGGATGCGACCACATGGCATCCTGGGATCTCAAGGACGACCCCAAGCTGCAAAAGTTGCATTTTCAAAACCTTCCCAGGTTGACACAGACAGAAAAGGAGCTTTTGTTTTCGTGCTACAGGACTCCATACTTAGTAGAGTCATCAGACGGAGAAACTTTCCTTGTTATTTGGTACAGGTATGTATGGTAGACATGACCTAAGAGTCATCACTCCATAGACTTTTGTTTGTTTTAGTTTCAAGTAATATTATCATACAATATTAATAACAGTGTTACAATATGGAAACCAAAGGTTTTAGGGTGTTCAGGATAGGCAAGGAAGGAAAAGCTACTTACACTGAAGACATTGGAGATATCTGCATTTTTCTTTCAAAGTCTGAGCCTTTCTGTCTCCATGGTAACTCCGTCCCTGAACTCAAGGGAAGCTACATCTATTACCTCGATGTCCACGAGTCGAGTCAGGTGTTGGAGTTGGGAGGTTTCAGCCTCCGCAGAGCTGATAGCTATACAGACTTCTCAGACCATCACACGATCAAGGTCCCTTACATGTTCCCACCTCAACCTATGCAATGAATTATCATTGTTTTTTGTGTTTTTTTGCTGTTTGCTTGTGGCTACTCATTTGGATTTGAGTTAAGACAGCTACTTTCTATTTTTCCTTTTGGTCTCAAACCCGATATGAAATGCTTTTCTTTTTTCCGTCAACAATATCTAACTGTGGTGTATGGATACTGTTTTGCACCCTACAAACAGACTAGAAGATGATATATTGTCGTATGATCTAACTGTGGTGTATGGATACTGTCGTATGATCTTATGCCTTGCGTCTTGTAAAAGTTATACATTTTGCATACATGAGGTTCTACTAGGGCAGAGAACAGCCGAGTGTGTCGAATGCTGCATTCATCATAATCATGGTTCATCATCAGGTTTCAGTTCTAGTAAGGAAACACTTTCTATTCATACTGAGAAGTGAAAATGCATGTTTTCATCTGTATATGGTTCATAGTAATGCATGATCAGTGTTTTAAAAGTTGATTGAGGGTTTACCACATAATTTTCTTAATTGTCTCCATATATAAACACACAAAAACCCTTTGCTAAACACCCAAAAACCAAAAATATTTCTTTATGACCTGAGAATCTCTCTTGTGCTCACCCCAAAAATCATTGATAAAAAAACAAAGAAAAACAGAACACAAGAATAAGAAAACAGAGAGATGAACAAGAACAGAGTAACAACACCAAAAGAAACTTGGACTAGTAATCAAAAGTACTAACCAATCAATAAATCGTGCAACAGATGTGTTTCATAACATAATGGAATCACATTAATCACCAGTTTATTTGACGAGAGTTTCGTTTGATATTATTACACTGAAAACGATTCAAGCTGTTCTATCCAGATGAGAGAGTAATCATAAAATGGTACACTAACTTGTGGGTCAAGGAAATAGAAGCACACGAAATTAATTGAAGAGGAAAAAATATTTGTCGATTTCTGGTATATGATTAAGGACAAATCAAGACGCATAATTAAAAAGGTTAATAGAGTGGCCTTAATGGGATTTTGGAAAGAAATACTATATTTAAATGTCTCGAGACAAACCCATTGGTCACCTAACATGTGATAGAGTAGTTTCCTAACATTGGACTTATTTACAGAACAACAACAACTAACTGAAATATTTTGAAGTAAAAAATACGAATATGGATAAGGTAGGTCGGGTGTCCAATCTGAAGTATTCATGCATGACAAGAAATTAATATTCGCTAATTGGATTGATAAAGAGAAAGCGAATTCGCCATGCTGTTTATATAATAAACTCTACAAATTGCTAATTTAATCGGAGTAAAAGGAAAACGTATTCGTCATGGATCTCAGTTTAAACGTGATAATACTTCGTTTGGAAGAAAAAATTAAAGTCCATTTGAGTGTTTGACAAAATCTTTTGTAGAGTGAATGTGGGGAAAACATACGCTCCCAAAAAACACCGAACACTTAAAAGCTTTTGAAGTATAGGAGTAGTCTAAATCACATAATACATATATAAAAAAAAAAATAATAATAATAAGTTGATTACATTATACGAGAGAGTGTTAAGTGTATGTATGTAATGTATAATGTATTGCTTACACGCTTTGTAAATTTAACAGACAAACTAATTAAAATCTACATCAATAACAATTTTATATAATCTTAACCTCCATAGTTAGAGGAATCTTATTAGTAAGTTCAGTGGTCTCCACATGGATGGTTCATGGTTTGCAACAGTAATCTCTTGGTTCTTCTACCCATCGCTTGTCTGAAAAGTGTGAAGAAACATATAAACCAGGTGTTTTCCAGCTTTTTGTTTAGATTCTACAACAAAAGCTTTTATATTTTTACTTTTGTTTTACTTTTTTTTTTTTTGATAAAGTACTTGAAAAGTCAAGTCTATAGTATAACACTTTTTCTTAGACTTTAACCTATTTCAATTTTGAATAATAAGAAGCCAGAAGAATAAAATTTTGATTTATTGTATATGCACTATATTTTTATTTTATTTTTGATTGGTTAGACCTTTTTATCATCAAAATTGTAAATGGTTTTTGCACGAATGTCGTGTGAATTGATGAATGAATTTCAAATATTGACAGTTTCAAAATTCAAATGGTAAATATAAAGAGAGTATCGACTCCTTTTTAATTGTTTTTTTTTCTTCTCTTTTTTTCACAAGGTTCATATCTACTAGACTCTAAATTAATTTGGATTAAGATTATCATTAATTAATTTTATGTGTTTACTATCAAAATCTATTTCACTCAACTTTACCCAAAAAGGAAGTATTTTAAGAGTTTTTTATTGACTGAAATTGATACATGTTTGGACTAATTTACACAATCAACAAAACATATTTTAACCTCACACAATATATTTTATTGATTATGTATAACATCTTCTATTCATGGCATGTATATATTTTGTCTACACATACATTAGTTACGATATATATTTTTGCCTTAATCACCCGAAAATTATTTTCTCTATCCGGACGATATTATTATTTCTTTATGGTAACTAACTGCTCCACCTTAAGAGAGTTTCGTCTGAATCCTCTTTGTCTCTTTCTTTTTACCATTTTCTTGCTCAGAGCTCTCTCTCTTCAACTATGGTTATATAGGAAAGTAAATATTTTCTCAAATCTCTCTTTCTCTCTCTCTCTCTCGTTCAAACTTTCAAACACATTCTTGGTCTTTTCTTGAATTACTCAATTTTCTTCTCTCTTCTTCAAAATAATGTCTCCTCTCTAAGAGAACTCCAATTCAAAATCTGTGGGTTCTTGAAAGTAACTTTTTTTGTTTTATCCTTTGGAAAGAAAGAAATGAGACAATTAGTTATTACAGCTCTTGTTTTACTACAAGGTTATGTTCTTCATCAATCCACATGTGTTGTGTCCCTCACTTCACAACACTCTCTTCCTCCTCAACCTTCTGCTTTCACTCCTGGCTTATCTCCTGGTAAATTAGTTTCTTTCTTCCTTCTTTTTTTCCTCTTCAATTTTAGGGTTACTCCCACATTTTAATTCGGGATGAAAATTCGAAAATTTTAGAAGAAGAAAGAAACAGATTCTAGTTGCTTTTAATGATTAATGCTATTTTGTTGTTCGTTAAAGTAGAAAAATTTCGAACTTTCTTTGTAAAGGTTTTAGCTTTTGTGGAGTTTTCTCTTATGGGTCACAAGAATTTGTTCTCCGTACTCACATCCTTTTCATGTCCTCCATTGTAACGCTTATCTCTTTGCCATAAAGTTCGAACTTTTCACTTCAATTTGTTTTTTTTTTTTGGTCTGCAAAGTTTCCAAATTTTCTTGAATCTGAAGGCTTTTTTTTTTGGTTTGGTTGATCAGGTTATAATAAGGGAGAGAAGGGATTGCATAAACAAGATAGTAACAACAACATGAGACTCGTTATTTTACTTGCAGCTGCTTTTTCCGTTGTTGGTATAATATTAGTTTGCTGTCTGCTTTATTGGGTTTGCCACAGGAGAAGGAACCTTAAGGGCTCAGGTAATTTCTCTTCCTAGTTACATTTCTTTTTGTTCATGTTCTTGTTGGTTTATGACCATAATCTTGAAACCCATGATGAATCTTGATAGCTAATTAATTAAACTTTGAAGCTGTTTTGTTAATTCTGTCTCTGTGTTCTTACCTCAATGAAACTATGAAACTTATCTTACCTACATTTTTCTGAGCATGGTCTTTAATGTGTCAATTTTTGTTTTGAAGGCTGTGGATGTAGTGGATTCACATCCTCAAAAACACTAGATAAGAAAACTACAAAGCAGGGAATGGTGTCGCTGATGGATTACGATATGATAGAAAAGGGAACTAGTGGTTTTAAGGAGAGTAACATTTTGGGTCAAGGTGGGTTTGGGTGTGTATATATAGCCACATTAGAAAACAACACTCAAGCTGCGGTTAAGAAGCTAGACTGTGCCAATGAAGAAGCAGCTAAGGAATATAAGGTGCAATTCTTTTCTTCCATATGCATTTTTTGCAATGGAGTTCGTTAGTTAGTTAGATAACCAAAATGTTCATCTTCCTGAGTATGTTTTATTTCTGTGAGATTTGCAGAGTGAGGTTGAGATATTGAGTAAGCTCAAGCACCCGAATATAATATCGCTCTTAGGTTATAGCACGAATGATACTGCACGCTTTATCGTCTATGAGCTGATGCCAAACGTTTCTCTTGAATCTCACTTGCACGGTACAGAAGCTGATGAACATTTGTTATTCTTGTTGAAGTTGTGAGTATATAAAAATATTGAAACCTTTTTTTTTCAAGTTCTCAGGAGCTTCTCATGGTTCGACGATCACATGGCCTATGAGGATGAAGATTGCTCTTGATGTATCAAGGTGAGCATGATATCTCTCTCGTGTTTAATACTTGCAAACATTTCACAATCAGGATGACTAAAGCAACTGCTATGGTTCTTGTTTGTATTATTTTCTAAATCAGGGGATTAGAATATTTGCATGAACATTGTCATCCAGCGATTATTCACAGGGACTTGAAATCCTCCAACATATTATTGGATAGTAATTTCAATGCTAAGGTAAGCAGAACAATGTTTTAAAGTCGTAATGCTTCAGTCTCATATTCCTTTGTTTTTTTCTGTTTCATCAAGCTCTAGCTTTCTATGGAATGTAGATTTCAGATTTTGGTCTTGCTGTTGTTGATGGTCCAAAGAACAAGATCCATAAACTTTCAGGGACAGTTGGCTATGTTGCACCAGAGTATCTTCTAGACGGTAAACCCTGAATTAGTAATCTGTCGAGTCTTAAACATCCTTAAAAAGAAACTTGTTCTGTTCTTATGATAAGCATTTAATCCTCCTCATTACCATACTTTTTTTGTATGGTGAATAGGCAAATTGACAGAAAAGAGCGATGTGTATGCTTTTGGAGTAGTGTTGTTAGAGCTTTTACTTGGGAAAAAGCCTGTGGAGAAACTAGCTCCCGGTGAATGCCAATCCATCATCACTTGGGTACATACATTTATCGTCTCGACTCTTTCAAGACTTGGAAGATTGTCAAAAATCTTGAATTGTGTTTTTTATCCTTCTCTCAGGCAATGCCTTATCTCACTGATAGAACCAAGTTACCAGGCGTCATAGATCCTGCGATTAAAGACACAATGGATTTAAAACACCTTTACCAGGTACGTTTTTGCAAAAAAATTTGAAGGATTTAGTTTGTTTTTTGCAAAGTAGAGAGGTGGGTTTGATGAGATAAAGAGTTCAAGAGTTGTGATGTTAATATATGTGTAGGTAGCAGCAGTGGCGCTTTTGTGCGTGCAGCCAGAACCGAGTTACAGGCCATTGATTACAGACGTCTTGCATTCTCTTATACCTTTGGTTCCAATGGAACTTGGTGGAACCTTAAAAACCATCAAATCTACTTCTTCCATGGATCACTGTTAAGAAAACCGGGGGTTTTAAGAATCGGTTTAATATTGACCGGTAGGTGGTTTTGATGTGTATATTGGGTTAGAAGTTCTAACCGGAACATTACAATAACGAGTTTTTTCATCTTTGTATCCTTTTGAAATTCTTACTTGCACTATTGATGAACTCTTTTCCCGTCATGTAAATGAAAAGCGATTTATTAATTTTCAGACAAATGAGAACTATTTACTTTCAGTTTTCTTCTGTATTTGTCTATCCCATGGTATATATGTCTACTCAATTAGTAAATTATTGAACAACGCATTAACTGTAGGAACTGTTGATATATCTTTCGTTTGAACTCTCTTCATTCTACTAATAATTAATCAACAAGATGAACTATAGAGGGTATAGTTGAGATTGAGAACCGACCACATAAAAAAAGATCCGAAAAACAAAAAAAAATCCAAACGGCCGTACTTGAGTTTTAGTTTGAAATTGAGTTCGAGTCTAGATTGTGCTATTTGTTATAAATCTTATAAACATCAAATTTGGAGTTGATTGTTTTAATTTGAGTCTAAATTTTGTTTTTAAAGGTGATAGAAGAAACCTGTTTCCTGTGGTTTGTTAGTAATTCTCTCATCAGTTATGATGCGTATATACACAATTCTATTTTATAAATAGACAACTTAAGGCCTGGTTGGTAGATTTTAAATAGTTTCGGACAACACTACGATTTTACCTAAAACATAAATATTTTACTAAACTATAAAAGTTACTTTAACTAGCTTACCCTACTTCTGTAGTAGTCGGAATAAACAAACTGAATAACTCTTCTAGACTCAGAGCCGGCCAAAGGCCAGGCCAACGAAGCAATATGCCTGGATTGGATTGCGATTAAAGACACAATGGACTTAACTCCTAGCTTCTTCTAATCTGGAAATCTATATATAAATCTTTTAAGTACAACTTGGGTTCTACTTTTTTATTTGTACTTATTTACAAAGTTAATCCCTAAAAATTTTCCAAAATAGCATTATGTCAGATTTTGTTTTCTAAATATTTTACATTCAATTTCAACTAAAAAAATTTACAGCAATTAATATGGAAACAAAAACTTTGATATATTTAACCATACATTCTATTGTGTTTTGAAGATATTTTATCTTTGAATCCTTTGCAAACAAAAAAACAACAATTTGATTCCCATTTTGTTTTCTAAAACCTGTAACCTTTGATTCTGAACATAGGAAAATTTTCGATTCGCATTTGTTTAAATACTAGATTCGGACCAGCACGTATGTGCGGGGTTGATTTCAAAAATTAAGATTATTATCAGGTTTGCAATATTTATGTATGTGCAGGATAATGTTTATAAACATATTTTTAATGAATATTAATAACAATTATAATCTAAACTCTTATCAGTATAGCATTTGATATGTTATTATTATTTTAAACGAAAAGAATGATCATATATGTTTTGTTTTTTAGACAAAAAGTATAAACAACTACAATTTAAAAAAGTAAGACGAATATAGAATGTTTATATCTGGACAGAAAAACCGTCACGTCCCATATATGTCATGTTTATTATATTTCATAACTGTGATTTTAAAAATACTTTATCCATTTGAGATTGTATATTTTAGTCTAACATATAAAGAAATAGGTAGAAGATTTGGATGGGATATTCATACTTATGTACTTTTTGTTTGGATATTTAATTTTTACAAATTAGTGGACATTATACATTTTTTCTTTATATTTTTCAAAATTATCTATCAAATTGGATAAAATCTGCCATAATGATTAAAATTCCTAAACTTGATGACCTAAATTGTATAGCGTTACAAACCCACATTGATAGACTTACTTTGTAATAGTTTTGCTATTTTTTTTTACTTGTCACCCAAAAACCACATGAGCAATGTTTGTATTCGCCGTGTTGAATTTGCAAAACCCGTGGGTAACATGTATTTCAATAAAAAAAATTATCTATAAAATATGTCTTATGAGATTGGATAAGAGATTATTTTATGTTTTGATAGACTAAAACTAAGTAAGATATTCAAAAATACTCAAATTTATTCCATTCCAAATTGCTCGTACTCATGTTAGATTTTGAGAATAAAATATAGCTATTAAAAAAAAAAAATTGTAGCCTGTTACCCAAAATTTTATATATTCATATGTGAAAAGAAGTGAAACTATTCCCCTTTAAATTTGATATTTATTCATTAGTATTTATTAACAAAACTTTTCCTTATGCACTAACACAATTACGGTAATTATGTTGGTATGATAGGTTTTTTCGTTTTAGTTGGTGAGATAGCTTCTTTTTGCCCCAAAAAAAACTTGGTATGTTTAGTTCTATATTTACGCAATCAAATTAAAATTGATTTCTTTATGTTATTTAAAATTGATAATCATATTTCAAAAATTTTATCGTAGGTTATTGGTTTCGTATAAGTTTGGATATGCAGTTCTAACCAATACTCTAAAATATGTTTTGTTTGATTGCTGCAATTTAAGTAACATAAAAATTAAATGAAAAATAAACAAAAAGTCAATTTGCAATTTAAAAATAATTTTGTAAAATATATTAATACACATTTTGATTTTTTATATCACACATATATACACATATATACCTATGCTATATGTGTGGATGGTTACACAAGTCTACTATACAATTATATTAAGTAGAATCAATCACTTCAGAATTATATTCTTGATAATTAAAGTCCTTTGTCAATACTCCTTCACGTTTCACCTTACATGTTTTTTCTCCTTGATACCATATGTAGTAACAACATTTGTTCTTTTTACCGCCTGCAAACATATATATACATATAAATATTAAAATCATGTGTGACAAAAAAATATATAAATCATTAATAATTGGCATTTTCACGTATTTTTTTTGGTAGGAAGTACCTCCAGGTATCTATATTGGTATCTTCATGTATCATTAATAATATATAAAATGAAAATATCAATTTAAAATTTCAAATCTTAATTAAAGATATTACTATTTTCATAGTTATGATAGTCTTAAGATATAATTTCATAAAGATAAACAACACATTTTGTTGTTAAATGATTAGGATTTTGTCAACAATGATGTAAATGAGAACCCTTTTGAAAGATGAAAAATATTAGAATACTAAAAGCATAAAAACCTTAAAAGAGTAGTTCAAAATAGAACAAAAACGCCTCACATATATTTTCTTGAGTTAAACATGAATTTTTGAACTTTGTAAAAAAATAGAATTCAACATAAATTAGTTTCATATTAAAAAAGACTTAGAAAAGAAGTATGCATACTAAATACTTTATAAATTGAAACCATAGTTTATAATTGATAATTTTTTCATTATTTTATCTGATAAAACGACCTTCAATATATCTCCACTGGTTTGAAAAGCTTGACATCATGATTCGGATCTGCCATCATTGGTAGCCATTTTAATATATAAAATTAGATATTTCAAGTAGGATCGGGTACAAAGCTCTTTGTCTAACGATGGTTATATTTATAGTGGAGGTCAGCGGTTCCATTAATAGGATAAATGCAATTGATACCATATGTTTTCAGAACAAAATTGTTAGTTTTGTTCCTATATTTACGATTTTTTGAATTGAAAATATCTATAATTTAGGTGATAGTAATTAATATTGTGTGCACATGGTAAGTAGATATATATTTCTAAAGATTTTGAATTTGATCCTAATGACTCATGGTTGATATTTAAATTCGTAACTGTTAAGATTCGGATTTTGGAAATTTTGAATGCTAATTATTGTTGTTTACTTGTTTGAATGCTAATTATTTTTGTATGTCGTAAATGTTGTTTACTTGTTTCCCTTTTTGTGCTACTAATTACATATATGTTTGGATACATGTTTACCTTATACAGTTCTTCTATTAATTGTATACTAGGTACTAACCTGCGCATAACCGGGGACTGAACATTTTTCTAATAAAAATTTGTAATAATTTATTTTATCATAATGTTATTTATAATAGTTTATGATTAAAAATTTAGTTTGCTTATATTATAATTTTTGTATTTTAAAAATGTTTATTGAAAACCTGTCAATAAAATATTTGTCTGTAATGAATAAAATTGTTTAAACTTTTGTCAACTAAACGCAATCCTTACTAACATGTAAAAAAGAACAACTAAGGGGGGTGTATTGAACTTGGTATTGTAGGAGATTTGTTGAGATTTTAATATTTTAGGATTTTGAGAGATTTGAGTGTAATTTTAGGAGATTTGGTTTTTGAATCTAGAATTTTAGGATTTGGTGAGATTTGAGATTTGATATTTGGTGAGATTTGGTTATTGGAATTTTAGGTGATTTTAGGATATTTATATAGTTAAAAAAAAAAAGAGATCGTACGCAAAATCTCATTTGTTGGCAAAGACAAGAAAATTGCACCTCATATAATGATCCATGTCTGTTGCTCGTGAAATCTGTAAGTGCCAGAAGAGTAATGAGTTACTTATCAGGAAGTTCCCTTTCAAGAGACTTGTTCGTGAGATTGCCCAAGATTTCAAGACTGATCTGCATTTCCAAAGCCATGCTGTGATTGCACTTTAGGAGGCTGCAGAAGCGTACCTTGTTGGTCTCTTTGAGGACACTAACGTTTGCCCCATTCATGCCAAGCGTGCCAAAAGACATTCAACTTGCACGCATGATCAGAGGACACTAACCTTTAAATCCCAAGGTTTTTTTCCATCATTCATGTTTCAATCTCCTCAAGCAAAAGAGTGTCATCATAGAAATAAACATAACCTAGAACTAATAGAGAATGGAATATGAAATAAGAGCTCAACAGCTTCTAAATTCGACAATGCTGTGGTTATAGAACATCAAACATACAAACAAAATACCTAAATCTGAAGTGAGAGCTTCTAACTTCAGCACTTCATGTTTAACAACATCATTCATGAATCAATCTCTGTTTTGTTTTTGTTCAATGGATCAAGGGAGAGAGAATGACGAGGAGGAAGAGAGAAGAGAGAGCTAAAGAGGTCTAGACTTTTAAGTCAATTGGGTTATCTCTCACGATGCAGTCTTTTTTTTTGGACATTTTTTTGTTTTGTTTTTAATTCTTTCAAATACCACCTTTCGTGGTGTGATTGTTTTGTTCTTATTTTCCAACTACAAAAGTATCCAAAATCACTCAAAATCCATTTTCAGTATTTTTTTAAAAATCTATTGTTTAGTTTGAATAACAGTGGATTTGATATGACTTTTAAAAATACTTGATTGAATAACAGAGTATTGTGAATGATTTTAGATGATTTTATATAAATTTCATTTTCAATAACATGGGATTTGAGAACATATTTTAAAATCCTAATTTGAATAATATGTGATTTTAACAAAACTCCAAAATCTTCCAAAATTCCAGTTTCAATACACCCCCCTAAGTATAGCTAGTAAAAGTTCTAAAAGTCTCTTTGAAAACAACATTTATTGTTTTTTTTTTTGTGGCTTCCTTTTCTTGTCTATAATAATTTTAATTATGGTGAAAATGTTTTTTTATAAAATTTGTAGCTGTATATTTTATTCGATTTGGTTTTTAAAATCTTACCTGTTAATTTTTTAAGTACGAATTAGTTTTGATTATAATTGATTTTTTTTACCTTTCTACAATTTATTTTATTTGATGTATTCCCGATTTTCATTTTTTAAATAATTTTATTTAATTAATTAATTAAATAATTAATTAATCTTAATTAAATTTTTAATGACATTGAATGTAATTTTTACACATTTTAAGGTTAGTTTCATATTTGTACTTCTCAATTAATATAGTAGGATAAAATTTGTAGTTGTAGATTTTATTTGATTAGATTTTTAAAATCTTAGCTGTTAATTTTTTTTTAAATACAGATTAGTTTTGATTCTAATAGATTTTTTTTATTTTTATTCTATTTAATGTATCCCCGATTTTCGTTTTTTTAATTAATTATATTTATTTAATTTATTTATTAATCTTAATTAAAAGTTTCTAATGGCAATTGAATGTAATTTTTTACACATTTAATGTTAGTTTTATATTTGTACTTCTCAATTAATATAGTAGGATGTTTGGCTCTGAGTTATATATATATCATTATTCTTTTTTAAATGACATTTCATGTAATAATCTCTTAATCTATGTCTATTTGTTAAAAATGCTTCCCTTTTAATAGTATAGATTATAATTAATATATATATATATATATATATATATAAACTTAATAAAATTTTAAAATATTACGAATATGTAAAAATAAAAAAAGTTTAAGATAATATATAATATGGTTATATAGTAGATGAATTATATAAAAAGGACATGATGGAATTAATAAAATATCATTAAATTTGTGTTAACACGGGTTAAATCCTCATTTTATTATTTGTTAACACTACAAATATTTGAATATTTGACATATAAAATCAAATTGATTTGACCAAGATTATGTAAAATAATTAAATCATTAGGAAAAATGTGACTTAATCACAACGTATAATTTACTTATCATGTATTTAGATCCTTTATTTTGTTGTTACAATAATTAAAAATTAAAATAGAGTTTCAAACACTAAACAAAACAAACTAAATATAACAAACAAATGGTCATGAAGTATATTGCGGGCTACAAAATTAATATAAACGTTTAGCCGCACAAATGGCCGGAAAATTTAGTTATTCCTCTATTTACAAAACATAAGTATTTAATAAACTAATACAACATAAAATATAAATAATAATAAAAATTATATACACACGGTGTACCGCGGGATAAAATCTAGTTCATATCATTATAGAAGTTTGCTATGGAAGACCTAGGTTGGAGGTTTATTCGTACCAAATACTCATCGTGTATCTCTGAGAAAGCCCATTACATTATTATGTTTCCTTCTGATGTATATGACCAGAAATGATTTTTGAACGCACTGACATTCAAATCATGTAAAAAAGTTGTTTTTGTTTTCTAGCTAAAGTTTGACAGCTATATAACCAACATATGAAATCAGATGCTAATAAAAGAATCAAGAAACTAATTACTTGTGTAGCCTTGTTTATTATGGGCGTAAAAATGACATGAACTTGATGATAACCATAAGATATCGAATTGCGATTATATGTCATTATTATTATACAAAGAGAGCATGAGCATTGCTTGGTAAATGGTAATGTTTCTGATTAGTGATATTGGCCTATTTCAACCTCTTCTTTTGACACCTTTTTATTAGGATTTTTCTTTGAACAGCCAAATTATTGTCATTCTGATTAGTGATATTAGCATATTTTAACCTCTTCTTTTGTCACCTTTTAATCAGGATTTTTCTTTGAACAGCCAAATTATTGTCATTTAGGTGTTTATAAAGAAATAGGTACATGAAAAAGTTGAAATGAGAATCTAAGACCATCTACATTGCACAACCTTTGTAGTTGTCTTAACATAAATTTAATTATAAAATATTGAGCGTTTGAAAGCTAACCAAAAATTTAGAATTCAAAGATTCCGATTTCGAAACCCAAAAACAAATCAAATTCGAGTTACTTGGATTCGCATCTCGGTAAAGGGCTTGGACTCAACGAAAACGGCATGATGGAACCGATTGAAGTCTCCGATGTAAATGAAAGCGATTCATATGTGAAATTCTTACAGTAAAACATCTATAAATTAATAAATTGGAACCATGACATTTTATTAATTTATAATGATATTAATTTATCTATAAATTAATATTTATTATTTTATAGTATTAATTAATAATTAACAATTTATAGAAATACATTTCAATTTTAAAAATTATTAGTTGAGACAATTTTAGCATAAGAATATTAGACTTTAGGATATTATAAGTTTTATAGTTTTAGAATTGAATTTGTAATATTTATAAAACGTTATTGACCATAATTATAAATACTATAAAAAATATCACTTATACACATGACATACATAAATTCAAATTTATCTATGGATAATAATATCAATTTTTGTATTTTAGTAGCCTAATGATATTTTAAAATATTAGTTATTTTATGACATGTTATTGAGTATTTTATATAATTATAGTTTGAAAATACAACAAATTGTTTTATAGATATGAGCTCTTGGAAAAATCAAAAATTTAAAGCATATATTATTATATCAGTATATCTATATGTAAAATTACATGATTATTAATTTATGATTGACTATATTTTACAAGGAAATTTCAAAAAAAAAAATATTATCTTATCAAATTTTGCTGTTTTTTACATTGACCCAAATTGGGACCAACAAAATTTATTAATTTATAGTATTTATTAATTTATAGAATATTAATTTAAGCAGTACTAGTGTGTAAATGAGTGTTTTTGTATTCTCATTTCATAAGGTGCTCATGTTGTTTTTAAGTTATCAACTTAGGATATTCCATCACTGATCAACATATGTGTTAAATTTATATTCCATCACTGATCATCTTATAATTTTATATTAAATATTAATTAATTAATATTGTAGATGATCAACATGATTATTCATCTAACTCATTTAACTAGATGGATTCATGGGTTGATCCATCCCAATTATTAAATGAGTTGAATCAACTCATAAACTCATCTAACTTTTAACTCATTCGATAATGAGTTGAATTGGTTTGGGTTAACCATTTTGACATCCCTAGTCAGTACACTATATGTGCAAACTGTCTATCATTGTTTACAAAGGATTATAAGAATAGCTTGGTTATTTATTTGTTTTGTCACTAAAAAATTAGTTAAAATACATTAATTTTAAAAATTCTGTTTTTTTAAAAAAATTATGGTAAAAAAACTATTTGAATTGAGTCAAAGTCTTACAAGACATTCAAAATATGCTTTTAATATTCTCTGATTCAAATTTAAACTAATATTTTTAAAACAAAGTTAAGGAAATCTATTTAGATTTATTCACGAAATATTTAAAAATTTATGTATAATATCCTTAATAAAATTTATATATAAGACGCCGCTCTACGCAAACCGGAATGAACTAATAACGTTGCTGCAAGTTTCTCTAAACAAAAAATAACGAAAAAAAGGCAATCATAATATGAGGTTACAAATATGTATATTTAGAAAACAAAAACTGCAAGTTTCTCTGTGCGTGTCTCTCTTTTAGACATGCTCACCATGTTTTTTCGGTGCATCTCTCTCTCTTTGGATTAATTGGCCTGTTGACTTTGTATGATTACCATCCGCATTCCCTGTTTACACATTGGTATTAGTTACAATAGGCTATAGTTGCGATTGATTCATGGTTATGTCACGTCTTAAAAATGAGCATTACTTTGTGGCTGAGATTTCATTATTTGTGGCCTCAAATTGAGTCTGATCATCACTACAAGAAATATGGGTATTGGTGACACACTGAAAATGCTACTATAGGACTTTGGTAGCGCTTTTATAAACGCTAGGACATGAGAAGATATAATAGCCTCCTACATATCGTAGCATTTTTAAAATGCTACGATAGTCGAACCTATTATAGCGCTAAACGTCAGCTATAAAATATTATTTTATATTATTTTATTAGTTCTATAAAATATTGTTTGTATCATATTATTTGTGCGGTAAAATATTGTTTTGTTTATTTTGTTAATGCTGCTGTAATGTATATTATTATGTTTTATATTTCAATTATTTGAAACCTATATTGCATAAAATATAAATTGTAAATTGATTCATAAATAAAATTAATATTACATTAAATTTATAAAACATACATTTTACATAGAATTATTATACCCAAAAGATACAAATGCTTGAATCAGCAACCAAGTTATAAAGGAAAAGAGGCAAATACATTTCTTCACCAAACCAAGTTGCATCGGTTACGGACCCAAAACGAATGGAAGTCTGCGTCTCCATGATGATCTAATCCCGGTTGCATCGGTTACGGACCCAAAACGAATCCCTCTTCCTCCTCTTGTCACTCTGCCTCAATGCCAAACCCAAATTATCACCAACGTGTCCATGTCCTCATCTTCTCCAGAGGATGAGGATTGTGTCGTGGCTGTCAAGTTCTTGGGACCTCAAGTCAGCTTTTGCAGACCGGCTCATAGCAACTCTGAGTGGATCAACATCAGAATCTCAAACCCCTGCTTCTCCTCCTCCCGTGTTATGTTTTCCGAGAAACATAACAAGTTTTGTATAACCGGATCTGGAGGCCACCTTATTGGATCATGGTATCTCGGCAAATACAACGATCCCGAGCTGCAGACTGTGCACTTCAAAAAACTTCCCAAGCTGAATAAGGCCAAACGCAAGCTTTTGCATTCTTGCTACATGAGCGAATATTTGGTGGAGTCACGATCCACAGGCGAAACTTTCATCGTCAAGTGCTACAAGAAGAACGCCAAGATCGTCGACGGTATTGCGAAAATGGAAACAAAGGCTTTAATGGAAGGAAACGAGGAAGGAAACGCTGTTTACACTAGAGACATCGGAGATATCGTCATGTTCCTCTCATATTCCGAACCTTTTTGTGTCCCTGCTAGATACTTACCCCACGAGATCGATGAAAGCGTTGCCGCAATCTTGGATGTTGACGAATTGGCATTAGTCAGCATATATGAAGACATCATCGAAAATGAAACAGATAGAAGAATCATGTCCCCTTACTTTATTCCACCTCAGTTTATAGACTAGTTTGTCTGAAATATAGTTTGAGTCTAGATTCTGTCTTTTGGTTTTTAATCTTTCAAAGTTCAAATTTGGAATTGAGTGTTTTAATTTGAGTCTAAATGTTGTTTCTTTAGGTCCGTGATAGAAGAAAATCTGTTTCCTGTGCTTTCTTAGGAATTCTCTTATCGTATGCACAGTTCTATTATATAATAGACAAAGTAAGTGGAAACACTGAAGAGAGCTTAACAGAGTCAAAAACGTTGCAACGAACTTAATCAGTAGATAACATCAGTTTAAACATCTACTAATGAAGAGTAGAATTGTGTACAGTGTACAATGTTCAAAATTAACTGAAAGTTTAAAACAGAGATCATCGGGGTCGGTTTAATTAAACGTCAAGAAAATTGGATTGTAGTAGAACCAGACCGGGACCGCTAAAACCCTTCTTTTAGTTTATTGTTGTCGGCTCAGTCTCAACTTTTTTTCTTTTTTTTTTTTTTTTTTTTTTTTTTTTTTTTTTTTNTTTTAAATAAACTTTATATTAATATTAATGGGCCTTCCCAAAAAATGGACTTGATCTTGAAAAATTACATAGTTTCAACAGTTACAAAAAGAGAGAAACGGAGGACGTTGCCGTCGCCGGAAAAACGATCGGATCCTGCTGAATGACCTTGAGACAGAAGCTCGAACATGAACGTCGGTAGTTGCAGGATCCACGGCTTTGCGGCGGTCACACCAAATCGGAACCCTTGACAGAAGCAACCAAACTCTGTTTCGGATTCCTCATCGGTGGACCACCTGACCCGCTACAGATCCTCCGACATGCTCAAACAACCGATCTTAGGCTTTGCGAAGTCAGGTCCCATGCCTAGCAACCCGCTCACTCAGATCTAACACGCTTCCTCCAGCTCCGGCGACCACCGCAACTTCAAGGTAGATTTGCTTCAATCCGGTCTGGTGGACACAAAATCATGGCGTTTTTCAGAGGATGATGGCTCAATCCATCCTCCATAACCCGGAACCCATGATAGCCCCTAAGGATGCCTAAACATCTAGGTTAACCACCGCAACGATGCAACATTTACCCTCCTGTCTTCCTCCTACTTCTGCCGCAACCACAGCTTCTATTGGAAGGGTGAACCAAGGGAAAGCTCCACCGCGAACAAACGCGGCTTGATCTAGAAGCTTCCCGACCTACCAAACAGAAGCCACAACTGCATCGGAGGAAGAGAAAACCACGCCTCTGTTGCCGGAGATGCAAACCACCCACCACTGTCTTCCCCTTGTAGATTCAAGGCCCACAATGAAGAACCGCCCAACCTACCTGTCAAAGCCAAATCCGATCTGTAACGTGACGCCTCGGCTGGACGGAGAGAAGTCAGGATCCAGTGAGAGAAACACCAGATCTGACCCCCGGAGCTCACCAAAGAGAGACTACGGCTCTCACTTCTCACCGAAGCCAACGAACCCACCGGCGAATCCTAACACACAGAGTCTTCAGCCCCGATCTGCCGACTCCAGCCACGAACAAGAAGCCGTCCTCAAGCAACTCCTTCGAACCTTCACTAACAGACCCCTCNGAAACACCAGATGACCCCCGGAGCTCACCGAAGAGAGACCACGGCTCTCACTTCTCACCGAAGCCAACGAACCCACCAGCGAGTCCTAACACACAGAGTCTTCAGCCCCGATCTGCCAACTCCAGCCACAAAAAAGAAGCCGTCCTCAAGCAACTCCTTCGAGCTTTCACTAACAGTCCCCTCCAACGAAGACTCCGATTCACGCGCCGGGACAACACCGGAAACCACCATCACGAGAGAACCAGACCGGAGACGAAGGACCACCTCACAGAGGACGACGATGACAGGAGAAAAGCCCTCTCCGGTACCGGAAGGGCAACCGGAGAGGCGGCGGCGCAAATATTAGGTTTAGGTTTTTTAGAGAGAAGGAGGAGAGAAAGAGGAGTGTTTTATTCTGATTTTTTGTTTTTTCGCAATGAATCGGCTCAGTCTCAACTTCACCGGTGCGTTAAACCTTTTTGTGTCCCTGCTAGCTCTTTTCCCCACGAGATCGGTCCTAGCGTCGTCTCAAATGTTGATGAATTGGCATTTGTCAGCATGCGTCACTTCAACGTCGAAAGTATAACGGATAGCTTCTTTGCCCCTTACTATATTCCACCTCAAAATATAGACTAGTTTTAGTTTGAGATTGAGTTCGAGTCTAGATTCTGTTATTTGTTATAAATCTTTCAAACATCAAATTTGGAATTGAGTGTTTAAATTTGAATCTAAATGTTGTTTTTAAAGGTGATAGAAGAAACCCGTTTCCTGTGGTTTGTTAGTAATTCTCTCTTTTTTATTCAAAAAAAAAGTTAGTAATTCTCTCATCAGTTATGATGCGTATATACACAATTAGTCTATTTTTTAAATAGACAAATGTTTGGTAGATTTTAAATAGTTTGGGACAACACCACATTTTTACCTAAAACTTAAATATTTTACTAAACTAAAAAAGTTACTTTAACAGTTTAACTAGCTTACCCTACTGTACTAGTCGGAGTAAACAAACTGAATAACTCTTCTGGACTACATGTGTTATTTAGTGGGTTAAATTTAAATTCGTAGACAATCCAAGCTACATGAGGTATTAGCTTTTGTGAAAGTGTATTAGCTATTGATTATTTGCCTAAGCCTAATTAAACCTCTCAAAGCAGTTTTACATCACAGTCAAACTTTTATTTTTGATTTGGCCAATGGGGAATTTTTGCCTAGTTAAACCCAAAAGCAGTTTACATCATAAAACCATTAAACTCTTATTTTTATACCTTGTTGTCCATCGCATCGACAAAGGGAAAAAACTCCCAAAGGATTCGATTCCAAATAAGTGAATATGATTTTTTTTTGTTTTTGGGTATCAAAATCGGAATCTTGGGAAGTCTAAATTTGCTTTTTTTCTTGCAGAGTGGACGTGGACTGCATACTCTAAAAATGTGATGCCAATAATGTCAAAATGAACTTTAATCCCAGTAAAGGCTTGGGAATCAAAGAGGACGGCATGATCAACGCCATGAAGCGAATGTACGCACTAAAAATAAATGGTTAGGGTATGGTGGGGTGGACAGAGTAATTTTGAAGGAAACCATCTAACTAGCTATAAGTTCAGCGTAATTATTATATGAAATTGTTTCTTATTACTAGTGTGTATCATTTGTTAAAAAAAAAAAAAATTACTAGTGTGTATCAAAGATCTCACTTGTACAATAAAAACATGTGGGTATGATCCAAAGATTATGGGATGAGACAACAAAGACTCTCTTGGGATCGATATCACATAAAGCTACACAAGTTAGATAAAATGCAATTAAATACATCAAATATGAAATTTAGGCAAAAAAAAAACCATTATTGAATTGAGTTTGAGTCTAGATTCGGTCTTTTGTATTTTGATCTTTCAAACTTCAAATTTGGAATTGAATGTTTTAATTTGAGTCTAAACTTAAGAGAATTGCAACGAACTTAATCAGTAGATAACACCAGTTTAAACATCTACTAGTGAAGATTTAAAGAGATTGAAAACAGCAAAGAGAAGTTGATGAACGAGTAAGCATAGCCTTCACTTCTAACACATTGAAAGATGGTTTTGTTAACCTTGATGAGATTTTTGGATTTTGCCTTAGGTAAGGCAATCATAATATGAGGTTACAAATATATGTATATTTGAAAGAAAAAGACTGAAACTTGGTAAGATGAAGTGATACAGAGTAACCAGAGAAAAAAAAAGCTGAGCAAAAAATGTCTTAGAAGAAGAAAAATTTAGGTGGAAGCTAAGACGTTGGCAGATAAATATGGCGACCTGTAATCCTTCACCTCTAAAAGGCAAGTAGGTATCTGAATATAGCCTTGCAATAGAAGATCCACATTCTCAACTACGTTTTCTGGAACTGGTGTGATCACATACAAGATTCCTCTCTCTGTGTCAATTCCCCTCACGATTCCTATTTAACCAATTTCAATAAATAAATCATTATCCCAGATTCCACAGGCTTTTTCACTTATTACAATGGATAAAACAACAACTTACCAAGACCTACACATGATGGCAAATCTTCAAACACGTCGTTGCTAACTCCCAAACCAACAATGGAAGCATTCAAACTATAATACACTTCGGTACTTGGGATCTAGAGGGAACAAAAAAACAAGAGAAACCCATTATTGGCATCATATCTTATATAGATTACCATGATAATGATATGACCCTTTCACATTGTTTTATTTTCTACCTGACAATGCAGATGGTTGATTGTCAAACTCGATATTGGAACTTCATAAGGAGTATGTGAAGCGAGTTCATGGGTTAGTTCTTTGATCGTGTTTACTTCTTTTCCTTTAATGCATTGCTTGAAGTAGGCGATTATACGCATGTCCCTCATCAAGTGACCGTCCTTATGTATTAAAACGCTGTCAAAAAAACAGGATACAAAAACATGTAACTACTACTACACAGACAATAAAAGCATATTGATGAGATTGTTCGATTAATAGCATTGTACAGGACTTACGATCGGTTATATCTGTCTTTGTAAGCAGATTGAATCTCTATCAAGTGAGCTGTCTCATCATCATTACCGTCTAACCAGAACAACCCAGCTGGTAGGTTCTTGTTGTAAGCAGAGATGTTGATTTTCACAACATGGGAAGGTGAAACATATCTCAGTACGTCCACCAATAAATCATATCCAATTCCTAAAGATTGTGAAGCACCATTATATTAGTGAAAGAAAAAAATCTGTAGTTTCTTCTGTTTCGACATAACTCTATTGTTTTGAAAGGATAAAAGAGAGTGAAGTACCTTTAACCCATCCAGGTGTATTAATGACAAGCGGCAATTCAGTTTTGTTCTCGCTAGACTTGCAGAAGTATAGCTGGTAGTAATCGAATAAGGTATATACATATCTTAAATATGCCTTTGGATCCCTCTTTGAAGAAACATCACCATAGAAGAAGCATCTGCATCATCAAAATAATAAAAAGAGAAATGAGAACAAACGGCTTTAATTCTAAACCAAAGACTCGGTGCTAACTGATTCCAAGAACATTAGCTCGAATCAAACTACCTTTCAGGTGTCTTAACGCATGGAACTGTCCAATCCGATTCTAGAAAGGCATAAGTGACAGATAGAAAGAGCATTATTACAACAAGTTTTAGGAATGCAAACAGCAAGAGGAATCGTCAAAAGCAAATAAGAATGAGGGTACCTAGAATTGATTTATCGACAACTGTGAGAGAAAGAAAACCAGGTGCAGTAAATTCAGGCTGGCCAACATCAGTGTCCAAATAAGCAACCCTTTTGTATCTGTCAACCACAAAGGTTACTTTTTCAGCAAAACGTATCCAAACAAAGCAGCCATCACAAGCCAATTTGGATCCATTCAAATTCAGGTTTCAAATTATAGTTCAAATGGCATATTGTGAGGAGGTCAAATGAGACATCTTTCACTGAGAAAAGACACAAATATAGAACTGATACTCAGAGAGAGGGGACTGGAAGATAAGCAAATAATAACCTTTGGAGAAGAACTTCAACAAGGTTGCGTGAAAATGTGCTCTTGCCACTGTTTTTAGGGCCACAGACCAAAGCTATAACAGGTTGCAACGAACTGCAGGAAACAGAACTTGCTGCATCCGACCATTCCTCTGGTATGAAAGGCAACTTCTTTTCTGCTTCCGACATTGCAGCCAACTCGTGCTTTCTTTCTCTCTAATAGAAATCATCGAACACAAATTTAAAGAAGATACCAAAAGTATTTAACTCACAAAAAGAAAGGGTTTAAGCTATGTGGTGTATAGTAACAAAGAACAAAATTGATCCATTTCTACTTAAAACACACGGCTATAACAGACTCAAACTCGAATTTGATGCATCTAAATTGGATTCCAGTACCTAACAACGAGCTCGATTTTACAATCTATAAGTTTTACGATGGTGCCCAGGTAAAGTCTCTATTGAGCTAAGACATCTTAGTAGAGAGAATCAAGCTCAACATAAACATACTTGTTAAATATCACGGAGAGTGACGAAACTGGAAACCAACCGTCGGGGAAGAGATAATAACCGGCGATTTGGAGTTCTGGACCAGAGGAGAATGTAATCGAGCCGTCGGAGAAGAAGAGGGAACGATAAAAATATTAGGGCTTTTAATTTTCTAATTGCTTTCGAAATCGAACCGAAATTAATATAATTGGTTCCAAATAAAAACTGGTATAGTCAAATCTAGACCAAGGCCTGATAAATATCCGATTTCTTTTTTCTTTTTCTTTTCTGGTTATGGTCGAATTTCCAATCATGTAATTTTGTTAGGATTTCACCCGCGGTACATTCGGGAGTAAATTATAAATTATTATATTTTAAATAATAATTTTTAATTTATTTAGTTTTAAATTTTTTAAATAATTAACTTTTTTGTCTAATTAATTTAGAATTTTTTTAGAATTTGTTTTCTTCTTCTTACATTTTATAAAGTTTATAACATAATTACATTAAATTTTTTATTAGATAAAATATAAAATTTTAGATTTTTTTTGTTCTCTAGAATTAAATAGAGGTATATGCCTATATAGTATGTTAGTGTATATTTTATGTGTTTTTTTAATTTTTTTTTTTTTTGAATATTAAGAATGTGTTATAGTATGTGTAATATTTTNCAACCACAAAGGTTACTTTTTCAGCAAAACGTATCCAAACAAAGCAGCCATCACAAGCCAATTTGGATCCATTCAAATTCAGGTTTCAAATTATAGTTCAAATGGCATATTGTGAGGAGGTCAAATGAGACATCTTTCACTGAGAAAAGACACAAATATAGAACTGATACTCAGAGAGAGGGGACTGGAAGATAAGCAAATAATAACCTTTGGAGAAGAACTTCAACAAGGTTGCGTGAAAATGTGCTCTTGCCACTGTTTTTAGGGCCACAGACCAAAGCTATAACAGGTTGCAACGAACTGCAGGNGACGGGTCAGGCAACATATTCAAAGATATTTAATCTACAAAAACTCATCATATGAAACCTGTGAAAATAAAAATTATTTTTAAATACTTAATACAAAATTATTTTTAAATACGTAATAAAAATAAATCTGTGAGCAAGCAATATCTTTTATATTTTATTATTATTCTTTGAATAAGATATTAAATTGAATGGTTAATATGTTTGTTATCTTTTAAAATCATACCGTTAGTTTTTTGAATGATATATTTTATATTTGATTTTGAACATATATTTTAGGGGGAAATCAATGCGTTGAGATCAAAAATCTCGGCCACGGATCCTCCTCCAAGATCGAAAATCAATTCGTTTCTTGGTTAGACCGATTGTTTAGGAAATTTGTGTATGGAGAAAATATTGTTTTGTAAAATTGAAAATTTAATATTAATTAAATTAATTATAAACTTAATACTTAATGTTAAACTTAATGTTAAAGGGAGTGGTTCCAATTGTTTTGAAAATTTATTTAGGATGACAAATCTTGTTTTCAAAAATAGAAACTTAATATTAATTAATTAAATAAAAAACAAATTAATAATTAATACCAATGGCAGTCTTGTAAATAAGTGGCAACTTCATGATTTATTTGCTAAATGTACTTGGAAAATGTATATATAGATATAGATTAATTTTTGTTTGTTCCAACTTACGACACCTGCATGTTAAATATATTTCACTGTCTTATTAACTCAAAACGTACTGATTATAGTGCATAATCGGATACAAAGCTTGGTTTATCTATATCATCAACATATGGCAAGAGTACAAATACAAACTAATTATGAAGAGTAGAGAGATAAACGTACCTCAAAATTTGTATGTTTAACTGTTTCAACAAATAATTATCACAACGAATACAAATAAATATTAAGAACAGTCGTATGGGATATGGATGCGATTTGATTATAATCTGTTTCGAAATAGACAACCCAAGAAACGGTGTGTACTGTTCACATGTAACAGAAAAGGACTGTATAAATAATTATTATATAAGTGAGTTTAATTATTGCGATTCATCAAAATGATCAAAGTTTGATGAACATCAAAGGAACGAGTCAAAGAACAAACTTGTTACTTGTATGTATCCAGTTCGAAAAAATGTGCATGGTGTCAAGTGTTATACCATAAGTCGTGGTTGCAGAGGAAGAATCTGGTGAACCTTTTTATCATTTATTTATAATCCTTATTAGTTACATATTTTTGATTCATTTTCTCTATCTCATATTATTTTTTTTGCTCCATTTCATGCAGTGGTTCACAATTGTTTTTTTTTTATTTTTTGGGTAGAATAAGTGGTTCACATTTTCGGTACGTATATAAAATTTCAATAAAATAATGACTTTGGAGCCATGAACCTGCAGCATACATATATAGTCCGAGATCTCAATTACTTCGTGGCAGCTGATATTCCGCCGGAAAAAAAATTAATTATTAACATCCATATATTCTATAATGCGTACATAATATTATTTATATAGAGGCCACTCTGAAATAGAAATAAGTTAAAAAAGAAGTGATTTACAAGTTAGTGAAAAAATCCCACATGGAACAATGGTGTACGTATGATCGCAACACTGTTTTTTTATATATAAAAAAAAGACAGTTCGCGACATCATTTGTGTTGACATATATAGTTAGTGTCTATATATAGTTATCTTCACAATTTAACCCTTGATTTTTTTTCCACTAGCAAGGTTCTTGGATCTGATTAACTGATACATAATTTTTTTTTGTTTTCTAGCTAAAGTTTAACAGCTATATATATATATATATATGTCCTACATATGAAATCAGATGATAATAAAATAATCCAAGAAACTATATACTTTCGTAGCCTAGTTTATTATGGGCGTAAAAATGACATGATGATAACCATATAATATCGAATTGTGATCATATGTCATTATTATTATTATACAAAAAGAGCATGAGCATTGTTTGATTTGATTATCTGTTTCGAAATAAACAACCCAAGAAACAATGACGTGTACATCATATCACACAGACTGTATAAATATCTATATACGTGAGTTTAATTATTGAGATATACATACACCCAAACTGATCAAACTTTGAAGAATATCAAGCGAACGGATAAATTAACAAACTTGCTGCATTGCATGTATCCAGTTCGAAAATTGTGGTGTGTCAAGTGGTGGTTATACCACAAGTGTTTTCTTTCTCATATTCTTTTTTTCTCGATGTAGTGGTTCACATTTAGGTTCGTACGTCTATTATTATTTCAATTAAAATACTGACTTTCGAGGGTAGTAGCGATGTGGTTTGACCGTTTGAGAGCGATATAATTACTTAAAACTGAATAGAGATGTGACACGCGAGACGTGTGGGGGGGAGCATATATCATCGTATAAAGAAGAGAAAGGTAAAATCATAATTATATATGCTTTTTGAACACATACAGTATCGGTTATGGTCACGCCACTTAAACTTTAACTTGAACGTATAATGCTACTCCTTTTTGATCATGTAATTACATGATCAAATGTGATTTTTTTGCGTGTTTATATGTATGACTGTATGACTTTTAATTTGATCATGTAATTCATATGTATTTTGTTGAAGCAACATGACATTTTCCCAATTATAACCCAAATAAATGCTAATGAACCAATTTTAACACCTTTGTCCATTGCTCGGAATCCTCTGATTCTCCATAGTTCGCCAGCTACGAAGTAATATATATGCAAGATTCTACTTTCGCTTCATTGATTTAAAAGTCAGAAAAACACAACAATGTCACTTAATTTGATGTTGACATCTGATACACATGCAAATACTATATCACCGGATCTTTTTGCAGAGTGGACTGATTTCTCTCGGAATGTAATGCCAATAATGTTAAAATGGAATTTCAATCCCCAAAAGGGTCTCGGGGCTAGAGAAGACGGCGCGACAAAAGCCATCGAATACAGTGCACACTCCAAGAATTCAGGGTTAGGGTATGATAAGCAAGACTCACCTCCAAAATGGGTCAAGGAGAAAAAAGATAGCGTTAAGGAGAAATGACTCAGCTTTAAGGAGAAAGGAGGAGTTAGGTTTAAGAAAGCCGGAGAAGATTCCATAACAGCGGTGGCCAAGAAGAAAGTTATTGTAATAATTGAATAATTAAAGTTAAATAATTGAATAATTAAATAAACATTTTTTACAAAAATATAATTGAATAATAAAAGTTATTGCTATATTTTTTAACAATAACAATAATATAATTGAGATAATATATTTTCTAATTGTTCTGTAAATCTATATATATTTTCCTGAATACTAATTATTTTATAATATTATAGTATTTTATTTTTGAAGCATATTAAAATTTTATGTTGTTTGTTTGTTGTATTTGCATTATTATTTTGTGAAATATAAAGTAGTAGTTTTATTATTATTATTATGAACAAATAATATTTATTAATTTATCAGCTATAAAAATTTATTTTTACCAACCTACCAATATGAAAATTAAAACACACATTTTATTTCCATAGATCGAGTAATATATATTTGTTTTAAAAAATTCAAATCACAACATATGTAGAATAAAATATGCATTTTTTTTTTCCAGAAAATATGTATTTTATTAATCATATGTATTATATGAAAATTCCAAACAATTTGTAAATAAAATAAAATAAAGATGATAGGATAATCATAATTTGAAATTTTAACAAAACCTTCGAAATCTAGTTATTAAAAATAATTATATTGATTTTTTGGATATAAAATCTTAGTTTTTGAAATTCTGATTTGTTTATATTTAAAAAAAAAATATTGTGTAATTTTCGTCCATAATTTATTACAGAGAAAAAATATTTTTTTAACTAATAATTATTTAAAATCATTGGCATGATAATGTAAAATTTTTAAAAAATTATCTACTTGAAAAAAATTTATCCGTATTTTAAAAAATTTTAGCAGTTGAATTTTTATTTTTTTATATTTACAAATTAGTTTTGATTTAAATAGATTTCTTATACTTTTCTAGATTTTTTTATATTTGATCTGTTAGCGTTTTTATTTTTTAATTAATTATAATTATTTAATTAAATTTTTCTAATGACAATTAAATGTAATTTTTTACATAGTTTAAGGTTAGTTTCATATTTGTAGTTCTCAATTAATATAGTAAAATTATTATAAACAGTAGAGAGATAAACGTACATCAAAATTTGTATGTTTAACAAAATAAATATTAAAAAAAGTTGTATGGGATATGGATGCGATTTGATCATCTGTTTCGAAATAGACATATTTTTGATTCATTTTCTCTTTCTCATATTTTTTTTGCTCCATGCAGTGGTTCACAATTGTTTTTTTGGGTAGAATAAGTGGTTCACATTTTAGGTACGTATATAAAATTTCATAAAATAATGACTTTGGAGACATGAACCTGCAGCATACATATATAGTCCGAGATCTCAATTACTTCGTGGCAGCTAATATTCCGCCGGATAAAAATTTAATTATTGACATCCATATATTCTATAATGCCTACATAATATTATTTATATTTATATAGAGGCCACTCTGAAATAGAAATAAGTTAAAAAATGATTTACAAGTTAGTGAAAAAATCCCACATGGAACAATGGTGTGCGTAACTGCGTATGATCGCAACACTGTTTTTTTTTTTTTTTTTAAGACAGTTCGCGACATCATTTGTATTGACATATAGTTAGTGTCTATATAGTTATCTTCACAATTTAACCCTTGATTTTTGTCCACTAGCAAGGTTCTTGGATCTGATTAACTAATAAATAGATACAATTTTTTTTTGTTTTCTAGCTAAAGTTTAACAGCTATATAATCAACATATGAAATCAGATGTTAATAAAAGAATCCAAGAAACTAAATACTTTGGTAGCCTAGTTTATTATGGGCGTAAAAATGACATGAACTTAGATGATAACCATAAAATATCGAATTGTGATCATATGCTAATGCCATTATTATTATTATACAAAATGAGCATTGTTTGGTTAATGGTAATGTTTCTGATTAGTGATATTAGCCTATTTTAACCTTATCTTTTGTCACCTTTTTATTAGGATTTTTCTTTGAGCAGCCAAATTATTGTCATTCTGGTAGAAGCTTACCAATCATAGCCATGGCCATAGTTTCACCAAAAGTATATATTTTAAAAAGAAAAATATGTCGTTTAGTCAAAGATATTATTAATGAAGTAGGTGTTTATAAAGAAAAAGGTATATGAAAAAGTTGAAATGAGAATCTAAGAAGGGACACACTATAAGAAAATGAAATTAGGAGACTCGAGAGAGGGGGGGTTTAAGTTGAAATCAAAAGCGTGTTGTCGTTTCAAACTGACCTGGTCTTAGTCTTCCACACGAGAAACTTCAGTCAACCATTACTCTTGTCTTCATCGTCTATATTTCTTATTTTCTTTCAACCAAAAACAATATTTTTAAGATCTAATTATAGTGACATGAAAAGAAACGATAAACAAAATTTGACGGAAAGAAAAACAATAAACGCATATCCATTTGCTGTATTTTTAAAAAAGAAAAATGCATCCATCTAAAATGCGATTCATACTTTATAATCCCATCGTCAAAAGATAGGGGACAGAGTAATTTTGAAGCAAAACCATCTAATAGCTAGCAATAAGTTAAGCGTAATTATTACATGAAATTGTTTATTATTACTAGTGTGTATCAAAGATCTCAAGAACTCTTGTACAATAAAATATGTGGGTATGATCCAGAGATTATGGAATGAGACAACAAAGACTCTCTTGGGATTGATATCACGTAACGCTAATTGTACTCCATTATTCAGGCTGGTAAAATTCAATCTTGTACATGAGTTTATACTTTATACCAACTTATTAACGGAGAAATTACAATTTAGTTAATAAATTTGTTTTCTTCACCTCTAAATATTCACGGTAAAAGAATTTAAACTGTGTTAACATACTAGAAATGGGAAAGCAACAAAACTTGAACTTTTGATTGTCATATCAAAACATTTCTAGTTAAGTAGTTGAGTTTATTATAAAATATTTTCTCATATTTAAAACAGGTTCGAATAAGTTAAATGTTTGGTATATAACAACAAATAATACATGGCTTATGTTGGGTTGTCATATATTATACACGTATCTAATTATACTTATATAAACAATGTAAAAGAAGTTTAGCTGTCTTACAGAGTTATATATAAACCCCATCTTGTTTTATAATACAGTACTAAATGAAAATACAGATCTAACAAAATATCAAACTAATAATATGGATATGCCTTTTTTTCAATGACTCAATGAGTACTTTATCCACCTCCTTTTAGCTGTCTGCCAACGTATCCGAATAACTCGAGAAATCAATAATAGTATAAAACCTGTGAAAACATAAACAAATTAAACCCATAGAAAACGATGTTTACACAATGTAAATGATATTTATTCGACCGAACTGATTATATATTTGTCCCTTTTTTTTCAGGCAGCAGAAGGGATACATTTTTAATTGGCACACTAATCTTGTCAAAGGTTTAAGCATGCTATTACTAGCAAATTACTCCATTTAGCGTTGAAAACAACATTATAAAAATGGTGGGTATCAATATAACTTAGTTGTGGACTATAAATAGGTATGTTAAAACTACAAATGAGTGTTTGTATATAATGTTAAACTAGGTAACAACCCGTGCTGTTGCACAGAATGAAATTTTTGTTTGAGTTATTACATTTGTAAATATATTTATTTAATATAACATTTAAGCTTATATTGTTTTGAATTCATCAAGTTAATGAAATATTAAAATAGTAATCGTTTCACCATAAATTTTAGATTGACATGGTGGCAGATCTGGATAGAATTTGAACCGAATTAGTGATCGTTAGATTTTTCATCAAAATCTTGAACTATCAAATCAGATAAAAATTGTAATAAACTAAAATTACATGAACCGGATAATTTAAATAAAATTGTCAAACCCGTCCGCTAAGCCATCCCGCAACGGCTTTAAATATTTTGAGCCGCAAAATGTCTTTGCATCCTCTCGGTTGTATTTGTGAGATCCGATGCATTTTAATAAATTATTTTTTCTAATATAAAATATATTTAAAGTTATACTTAATTAATATTAATAAAATATATTTTAGGCGAAATTTTCCTTAAATATCAAACAGTCTTTTTTTTTTTGGGCAGAAAATATCAAACAGCCTATGAGTCAATTAGATAATATATATTGTCTTTTTTTTGTTTAATATTTTTTTTTTGGCTCTGGCTATCACGCTGAAAGAATGTATTTATAAGATCAAATGTATTCATGGGAAGGATTTTCGTTTATGGACTTTCTTAAAAAAAATTGCCAATAAATACAATAGTACAAAAATGTAATTAATTAGAAAAATTGAGGGAATTTTGCTAAATGGTACACTGAACTCTATAATGCTGATACATCAGTTTTTTCACCCAAATGTTTCTCTTTTAATATATAAGGGATAATTGACCCAACAACATCTATCAATTGATTATGTTCTCCAATGAACCTTCAAGTGTGCTGTGTGCAAGGCTGTTATCATAACGTGTTTCCTCAGAATCGAGCAGTTAATGATGTTTAATACGGAGTAGTATACTTTACACACAACACACGCCTTTTTACTAGTATGTTACCTCCTAATCTTGGCTAAATTGTTCTTGATTTTTGTTTTTTAAAAACGTAAATAGTATTTCTAAAAAATCATGTCTCCATATATATAAAAAAGTTAAGTTGACAAAGTCAGTTCTTCATGCCCAAGTATACAAGTTTTCGTATAATTCTTCTAAAGCTTATGTCTCTATCAATCCTCATCCACATTGTTTTACGTATGATTCGAGCCAAACATTATTATTATAAAACTTTCCATTTTATGAACATTTTTTAACAATCTTATTATATATAATTCCCCTTTTAAAAAATTAAAACCAAAAACACAACTCCCGTAAATCTCTCTCTCTTTCTCTCTCTCTCTCTTAAATTCTTCCCCCAAAATCAGAAAACACAAAAAAAAAAAAAAATGTCTCCGTCTTGGCTCCGCCCTACCACCGATCATCACAGTCAACCGCCGCCACCACCGTCGTCACAATCACCGTCTCCTTTATCATCCGGAGATCCGAATCTCACAACTTGCTTATACCAAACAGACCACGGCGTGTTCTATCTAACATGGTCTCGAACTTTCTTAGGAGGCCACTCTGTGAATCTCTTCCTCCACTCACAAGACTACTACAACCACTCTTCACCGCTCTCTTTCTCCTCCGCCGATCTCTCCCTCTCCTCCGCCGTCTCTTTCCACCTCAACTTAAACACATTAGCTTTCTGGAAAAAACGCGGATCCAGATTCGTTTCTCCCAAAATCCAAGTCTTCTGGGACTTGACCAAAGCCAAATTCGACTCCGGATCCGAACCTAGATACGGATTCTACATCGCCGTAGTCGTCGACGGAGAGATGGGGCTATTAGTCGGAGACTCAGTCAAAGAAGCTTACGCTCGTGCTAAATCGGCGAAGCCTCCGACGAATCCTCAAGCTCTTCTGTTGAGGAAAGAGCATGTGTTCGGAGCTAGGGTTTTCACGACGAAGGCGAGGTTTGGTGGGAAGAACAGAGAGATTTCTATTGATTGCCGTGTTGATGAAGACGCTAAGCTCTGTTTTAGCGTCGATTCGAAACTGGTTCTTCAGATCAAGAGGCTTAGATGGAAGTTTAGAGGGAATGAGAAAGTTGAAATCGATGGTGTTAACGTTCAGATCTCTTGGGATGTTTACAATTGGTTGTTTCAGAGTAAAAATTCCGGCGACGGTGGTGGAGGAGGACATGCGGTGTTTATGTTTAGATTCGAGAGTGATCCAGAAGCGGATGAGGTTTGCGAAACGAAGAGGAAAGAAGAAGAAGAAGAGGAGAATGAGAGAAATCGAAACGGTGTCGTTTTGTGGAAAAAGCCGAAGCAGTGTGGGAGTAGTTTGGGGATTAAAGGGATTGTGGAGTGGAGGAAGATGAGGAAGAGGTTTGTGAAGAGTAAGAGGAGTTCGTCGTCGTCTTCGATTTCAATGTCTTCGGCTTCGTCTGCTTGTAGCTCGTCGGTGATGGAGTGGGCTAGTAGTGCTGATGAGGCTGAGTACGGTGGTGGAGGTTCGTCTGGTACTGGTTCCGGCAATGGTCTTGGATTCTCGTTACTGGTTTACGCTTGGATTAAGTGAGGTTAATTTTTTTGAGGGGGAAAAAAGAAAGTTACTGTTTCGGTCAAATAATTGTGTTTTTATTTTTTTTACATTATTTTCCAATCTGAAATCACGGACGAGAATATTAAAAAATATTGGAGTAAATTTTTTTATATTAAATTCAATTTTTCGTATACCTTTTTTTAAGTTATGAATTATGATGACTACTAATTTCAACATTGGATTCTATTGTTTTAGTTTCAAGAAGTTGGAGTGTACTATATAATATGGTGAAAAAAGCTTGGTAACGTATGGTGGTGTCTTGTTGTATTAGTTGAGAAGATTGGTTGTCATATGTTGACTAACTCGGTGGCTTTGGATAATAGTCCAATTAAGCTCCGGATTTGGGAGAACATGTCTCTATCTTTATTTTTTTGTGGTGGTCCATTTTCAATACTTTACAATGGTTCCACTTATACATTTTCGTAAACGTTAGGGAACCAGCCAAGGAAATGGAGATTTCTGACTGTTCTCTGTAGGGTGTGAGAGTGTCAATTAATAAAAGAACAGGTGTGATTGGAATAAAATTGTAGTTAAGGGGGAAGATGCGTTTTTATAATTTGGCGTGTGGCGTGAGGTGAGAGATGCAGAAGAAGAAAGGGAAAAGAGAGAGAGAGAGCACTTTTTGGGAAATATTTCATGTTTTTCCGACAAAGCACCATTGTAACATGTGAACTAGGGGTCCCATTTGTGTCCCTCCCTATTCTTCTGCTTTTTCCACACATCGTATTACGAATTTTACGTTACTATAACCACTTTATTTCATCATCATTCGTTTGTAACTACAAGTTGCAAAGAATGTTAACTAGTATAAGAACATGTTTATAGATTTTTATGCGCTTTTTCTTATACCGCATACTCTAGGATTTTCTCGAGGACCTTTTTATTTATCATGATTGCTTTTTCTCGGAGTGGTTGACATTAGTTTTTTTGCCTGTTCTCATGGGCCAGACTGGTCCGTATCGGGCTGTCGGCCAGTCTATTTTCTTATCCGATTTGGGCTTTAAAATTTAAATCATCAAATCCAGTTCTAACAAGTATTTTGCAAATTGCAATAGAAATTTTACGACATTAAATTTACAATTAGAGCTACGGCTAATACTTAAATGACTCGGGATTATATATTTAAGTCTCAAAAATCGAATTGACAGTTTATGCTAGATCGTCTTTTAGGTTAAATCTCTCACGACAATCTTGCAAACAAAAAAAGAATCTAAATTTTATATGAACAATTGTGTCTGGTGTAAGTTTTTATTTTATAGAATCTCACACATATGCACAGATTGTTGTACTAGTTATTAGTTATGTTAATTTCATTTTAGTTTTAATAATCATAAAATTATAAGAATTTTCAGCTAAGATTTATTTAATAAAGTTTTTTAAAATGGTGTTGCTGAAAAATGGTATTGAAAAATATGTATTTTTGAAATTCTTCCTAAAAATACATATATAACAAACAAAATTTTTAAATGTCAATAGTAGACTTTGTTTATTCAAATCATACAATATCAAAATATACCACTTATTTTAAAAATATATAGTTAATGATAAAAAGAAAAATTTACTATGATATTCAAAATTTACCTAAAACATTTAATAAATGAATTCCAAAATTATTCTTTAAGTATTAATTAAATATAAACTTCCTATAAAATTATATGAAATGCAATAAAGATTTTCAAAGATTAATTTATTTTTTAATCTCTTTTATATTCACCTTAATTTAAGCTATATTGATAGGTTAAATTTTAATGATATCCTCTTTGTAGTACATTTTGGAAATGGAATATCAAATTGTTTTTTATATAGAAAATCATTAAATAATAAAATTTTGAATTTAATAAATATTATAATGCTCTTTATATAATTATATTTTGGATCACAAGAACTAAATATAATGATGAGTGTACAAAAAATGTATTACAAATCTTTTGGAGATAAGAGAGAGTTAAAAATTTTGATTAAATAATTCTATTATAATAGTTGATTTTGTTAAAACATTGCATACTTTAAAAAAATAAAACAAATATACATAAATGAAAATGATTTCTTAAGTTTAATTTCCTCATTAGAGTTTGATTGAAATTAGTATTGTTAAATCTGCATTGATAATTATTTATACAGCCACCAATATGTAATTGAAAATTAAAAATAATAAAAAGACAAAGAATGTAGGAAAAATAGATAAAAACAAAGAAATAAAATTGAACAAAATAGAAGATATATTTTACAAAATGCATAATTATACTCTTACCATGAGTGTAGAACCCATGCAAGAACATAAAAAAAACAAATATAATTTAGAATTTGAGTTATGGTGGATGATGATGTGAGAATGATTATTTATAGGATTTCAAGAGATTAGAGGAATTACAATTATAATTTATAGTGTATTTGAATAAAATTGAATAGAAAATAATAGTAGTAAAGTGTGGATTTAAAGTATAGATTAATGTATATTATTACATTTTTATTCAATTAAAAAAAAAATGCAAAATGAACCAAAAAGGAGAGAGTGAAATTTTAATTTTATGTTTACCCAATTGATTACTTATCTTTTTATATTTTAATTTGGTTTTAATTTGTTTAAAGCGTTAAAAAAAAACCTACCAGATTTTAAAGAATGAAATTATATTTGTAGCATGATAAAAGTTACAACTGTAAAAATATAGATGAATTAACCAAATGAAATTTGTGTGTAAAAATGATGAAAATAAATGTAAAGACCACAAATAAATTAAATTTGTTTTCGTAATGACACAACGACAACACTAATACATATCGTCATGGTCGATTTTTAAAAATAAGTAAATAATGAGAGGTAACAATAATAATTTAATAATTCAATAAATAACTCGGATTCGAACCGGGACGACTCAGGTGAAATTATTCACCCCACCTTTCACGGCCATCTCCTGTCTATCCGTTACCGCGTACCCAAATCACTTAACCAGAACCCGGTTCAAACCGGGTCAAATCCACTCACTTCCGAGTCACCAGATGAAAGCCTTCTCGGAGACGCCATGAAGCAACGGCCGAGACTCCATCAACAAATCCAGCTTGCTCCTAACACCACCGTGACGGCTCTTTTTCAAATCTTCGGTACAAGTAAACCGACTTGACCGGGTTATAAACCGGATCGATTCCTCGAAAACCGATTCTTCACATGGGATAACCAACGGACCCTGATTAGCAAAACCGAACTCCTCTTCAGCCTTAACCAAGAGATTCACGAGAATCGGGTGGTTTAGATACGTCGCGCGCACCACAAATCTCCTGCAGCTGCTCCCTACGTAGACCGCCACGTGTCCTGACGGCACATCCGACGGTACACATCGTCTGACAGATGACGACATTCTCGCCTTGCTTCGCCATTGCCGGAGCATCTGCCTCAGCTTCACTATGTGACGGATCTTGCAGCATTTCCCGATTGCTCCAGCCATTTTCTCCGATTACTCAAGCTTTTTAGCTTTGTGGTGTAATCTTTCTTGAGGAGAGAGTGTGAGAAGAAAACAGAGAGAATGTGAAAGCAGAGGAGAGATTTGAGAGCTTTTTGGGAGGGACGAGGTTTATATAGTAGAGGGAGTAACATATTGCCCTTGTGGTTTCGAGTTAATTACGATATTGCCACGTTGGTTCTTACTTTTTTGGCTTCTTGCGTTGGATGAAAACAGGATTAGTGTTGTGATTGTGGATTAGATTAATTATTCGGGAGATTAGTTAAACTATTTTTTGTTAGCAGAGATTATATGAGATACGATTCTTGAGGAGGAACATTAAAGATCTTGTGTGTTTTTTTCTTCTTGATACATTGGATATGTCTGATTTATGATGGATTCGACATGTGAATTTTAGTGGTTGATTGGTTCGTATAAAATCCAAGCTATAGATTTTTTTAAAATTAAATATGCTAATGAGAGACTATTATGGAAAAACATGCTAAACTGGCAGTCATTAGAGACAAGAAAAATTGCTTGGTATTAATTGAATGAATTTGTCATGATTAGTAGTCCTAGTTAAAATAAATCAATACTTGTAGTTAGAAAAAGACACGTTTATTACAAAATTGAGGTGATTTGTAGTGATATATGGTAGGGAAATAAGAGCATGTAGTGGTGGCTGATGTAAACAAAGGAGGAGTGTTGGAAAAAGAAGACCAGTCCTTTGGAACGACTTTAAAACACCACCTTGTGATTTAGAGACACAAAGAGTCATTTCAATCTTTTTTTTTTTTTTTTGACAGACGAGTCATTTCTATATTTGTATTCATCATCTTCTTCTTTTTTGGTATGAATGTTTTTATGTTCATCATCTTGTTTGTTTGATGTATAATCAAAGTCTTTTCACATTGAGGTAAACAAGTAACATAGATGATATAATAGATGACCAGCAAAATGTTTGGTTTATGGAGGCGACGTCAAGAGATGATAGCAAATCTATTATAAACAAGAGATGATAGCAAATGATTCGATAACTGGCAACTGCATGTAAAAGGCAGCCATATTACCGAGCAAGAGATGATAGCAAATCATTGTTTTTATAAACAATCCCATTTGAAATATAATTTTTCTAAGAGACGCATTAGTTCGTGCTCGTACCAGCAAAGGCGTGGCTACAACCGCCGCTCTAGGGTCAAAGCTTTCAAATCTTCAAACTAAAACAATAAACAATGTTCAAGAGAAACTTATATACAAATTTTAATTAATGTCTTTTTAAAAAAAAAATTCAGCGCACGGAAGTATGGGGTTTAAAATTAGTTAAGCGACAGAAAGAAATGAAACCCATCACATGCATAGCTGGAAAAGGGAGGAAATATACTAAAACAAATGCAATTTAAATTGTATATTCGAGTTGTATAGTCAAAACATAAATTTCTGTTGTAAAGATTATGTTACCAGAGGCAAATCAATTTAATTCATTTTCTAAAGACAAGTTATAAGTATTTTATAAGAAACAAACAATAATGTAATGCGGCGTACCAAAGCATTAATTTTTGTAGTTTACGAATGTGTCCACGCCCCCATGTGCGCTAACTTCTCAACTCCAGTTATAAGCAACTAGAAGAACCCAAAAATACTTATCGGTTCATATTTGAGGAAAATGTGATCGTCTCTCAATATTATCGTCCGATCATACTATCTCCATGGGAGAAAAACTATTGTCAGCTAGATAGTCCACACAATAGATTACAGAAACAAGTATATATATATATATATATCACCTTAAAGTAAACTGATAAAGCAAAAACATACATTGGATGGTCAATATGATCAAGATCTTAGGCTCCTATCTTCTTTCATACATATCACATATACTGCATGTGGGGTGATTTGCTTATAATATTTTCAATTTTTAATATTGATTTAACTCAAGTTATTAAATTGAAATTAAGTCAATATATTTCAAGTAAATATGATTTATATAAAGATTATAAAATATATGTATTCAAATGTATAAAGTTGGGCCAATCTAAGTCACTAAGTGCATGTTATGGCAGCGCTTAGATACATTCCCCATTGGTTACATACTAACCCTTACTTGTTGTGTTCTAGGGATCTTCTCTTATTAATTTCCCCCATTAATACTTCTGCAGCTATTACAGTATTATTGTATTCGATCGGTTGAAATATTTTTAAGTATATATTTTGGTATATAAAAAGAAGTACTAGAGATCGAATCGATGGACATTGGACTGCATGTTTTTTGCCCTCGTGCACCATGTTTATATGCTCAACTTGAATGTATATGAATATATGAGCTTTTATTGGGACCAATCACTTAAAATTTGTGTGTTACAAAGTATACCCAACCATCGATTAGTATATTTGTGTGATGCAATTTGATGATTATGAACCAAGACTAATATCCATATAACTATTCACATATTATAACTAGATAGATAAGAAGCATATAACTTGGTCATCTCCTTACCAAAAAGAAAGGAGAAAAACTTGGTTACCTAATTACATTTCGTTATATGGATAGAGACAATAACGTGATCTTCGTATTTCAAAATAAGTAATTAAGTCAAATAAGGTGTAATTGGCCGTAAGAAGAAGGGTAAACTTGTTACTTGAATAATAATGGTTTGGCATTACATTTAGCTTTCCACGTATAACTTTGGAATTAGTGAATTCGTTAACTCTCCACTGAATCGTTCTTTTTTAGAAAAGAAATTTTTAGTAAAGGTTATTGGGATTATTATACAAGTAAAACACAAAAATTACATATATTCTGTTAAAAGTTTGCAATCACACTTTATAAAAAGCATATTTAGGAAGACTTAACTCTAACTTGTATCTTTATGTCTATTTAGTAAGGTAAGGAAAATATTTTATTCTATTCGAAGGTCTCTACAGTTACATGAGATCGAGGAGACATATGATAGGAGTATTACGAGTATGGTGCGTGGAAAATGAAATCTTTTGATTTATATGTCTTTAATTTAGACATCTTTAACACCTATTAAGGGTTCTTCATAACTTAGATAAAGTTTTAGTTGTGAGATTATGTATTTCCTTTTTGTCAAACTTGACGTTTTATAAGAGCGGATATCGGTAAAATTAAAAATCCAATCAATTTCCGGATATCGGTTAGGAGCGGTTGAACCCGGTTATCGAAAAAAACCGCTGACGAACTCTCTCAATGCCTCATTAGTTGGGCCTGAACACAATGCTACACCCACACCAAGATATACGAATTGGCCCATCATCGCTAATTACCAAAACAAGCAGATCAGATCATCGTTTAACTTTAACACTTGGTTTTTGTCATTACTTACTTCGGAATCGAACGTAGAAAAGAAACACAAATGTCCACGTCATCGATCCGCATAAGAATTAAACCAATAAGAAACAAAGACGCGGATCGCCAACATCAGCTTTCTCTCTGATCGACGTAATCTTGACCGTCGAAAAAGTAAAGATTAATGTCATTATGTTTATCTTCCTAAGATTAACCGACTAAAACATTCACCTATATATACATTCATAATTAACCTTTTACTATTCCCACACACAACAACACAAAGCAAACAAAAAAAAACAAAAACTCTCTTTCTTTAGATTCATTAGCAAATCCTCTCTAAGAGTTTTTTTTTTTCCGCAACTTCGAAGAAGAAAGAGAACGATGGCTCGTACAAAGCAAACCGCTAGGAAATCCACCGGAGGTAAAGCTCCCAGGAAACAGCTTGCCACCAAGGTTTGTTCTTCTTCCATTCTTTGATTTCTGTACGGTTAAATTGTATATCTAGGGTTTGGTTTTGTCGAATTTGGGGGATTGAATCTTGCGTTTTCTGAATCGATTTTGAGTTTTTGAGTCTATGAATCTTTCTTACTAGTGAAATCGATGGAATTTTGAGGTTTTCTGATCTGGAATTGAATCTTGACGGAATTGGTTGAATTGGGGATCTAGGGTTTACTAATTTTGGGTGATTTTTTTTTTTTTTTTTTGGTAAA
>NC_025704.1:4637364-4643558 GCF_000633955.1 Camelina sativa | reverse complement strand
GTAAATACAGGCGGCGAGGAAATCAGCGCCAACCACCGGAGGAGTCAAGAAGCCACACCGTTACCGTCCAGGAACCGTGGCTCTTCGTGAGATTCGTAAGTACCAGAAGAGTACTGAATTGTTGATCCGCAAGCTTCCCTTCCAGCGTCTTGTTCGTGAGATTGCTCAGGACTTCAAGGTATATTATTCATCATACTACTCTTTGATTTCTCATTAGTTTTTAGGTTAGCTGCTGAATTAGGTGGAAACATTCGTTTAGGTGGAATTAGGGTTTTTGGCTAATTAGGTTTTTTACATTTTGCAGACGGATCTGAGGTTCCAGAGTCACGCTGTGTTAGCTCTTCAGGAGGCGGCTGAGGCATACCTAGTTGGTTTGTTTGAAGATACCAATCTCTGCGCAATTCACGCTAAAAGGGTTACAATCATGCCTAAGGACATTCAACTTGCTAGGAGAATTCGTGGAGAGCGTGCTTAAGAGTTTCTTCAGTTTTTTTTTAGAGATTACGAATGATGATGGATGATGTTTTAGGATAATGTTTGGATTCTTTTTTTTTTTACTTTTGCTTTCTGTAATTTCCATTACTAAGTGTTGATCGTTGAACAGCTTTCTTTATTCATAACAATGATAAAAAGTCTTTTCCTTATTTTTTTTAATCTCGATTCTTGTTGATTTGATTTGTTAAAATTTGTTAAGTTGCTGGTTTTGTGATTCGGTTCTTCAATCGGTTTAATTATTACAACGTCGGTTTTAACGAATTTATTAATGGTCAAATTAGATTGGATAAAATTTCTGATTTATTTTAGAAAATATTTATAGATGTTATTACTAGCTGAAATTTGAAAGGAAGACTGTCAAATAAACTTATCATCCTCGGTTTTGAGTGTTGTTACTTTGGTAATAGTGTAAATCCACAACAGACACCAAAGGCCTTTTTGTAGCGGGAAAAAAACAAAAAACAAAAAGCCTTTCACAAACATGAGCTCGTTCGCAAGTATATGGGCTAAAACTTATTTTAATAATTAGCTATTATGGGCCACTTATTGGGCCCTTCAAACTTTCTGAGATTATATCACCTTCTCAGTCTCTCATTCATGGAATCGGCCCTCGGAAGCTATGAGTCTTCAAGTCGTCTCCGGCGAAACTTCGGTATCCATGTCTGACGTTTTTTACCTAAGGTGGAGTTTCCTTTAATATTCATGCTTTCTACTTTCTAGTGAAGGGTACAAAGTATTAATCAGTTTCTTGGACATTACTGCTGCTAAAAATTTCGGATTTGATCCGTCTCTCTCGCTTTATATTATGCACATTGCATTGTTGTATTGAGAAGGCAATGCGGTACATTGCATCTTAACAGATTCGTTTTCAACTATACTGATTCAATGAATCTCTTTTGAGTGTGGATGGGATTTTAGTAGCAGGCAGCCTCATAAATGATCCATCAAAAAAATTGTGTGTCTTACAGCTTATTTCTGCTTATGTGTTTTCAGGAAAGTGTGTGACTCAGATTTGAAGAGTATTGTTTGGGTTCAGATTTGTGGTAATACAAGAAGATGAAAATGGACCCCCAATGAGTTAATCAATGAGGTTTGGTTCCATTAGACTTTTTATTCCACATGTGTTATTGTCTGCTTTGGTGTTTCTTCTTTGTTTTTATTCATTAAGGTGTTTTTGATTCCTTTATTGTTGTGGTTTGTTGTGGCCAGTTTTGTATCTGATAGCAAACATGTTGATCTGTTCTGTGCCTCAAATGTTTACTGGGGCAAGAAAGTGTACTTACATACTTCTATTTGATTTCTTGGTGTAGAGAAGTTTGGATTCAGTCCATTAGAGTTATATCAAGTCTCATAGTTTTGACTCTTGTCCCATCTTTTGTGTATCATACGCACATGGTTCTTTTGTACTTTCTCTTTTATGTTTTGTGTAGATAGTGCCTGAAGATTCATCCTATAGGCCAAAGACTAGTCACTCTTTTGTCTAGTGTTCACAAGTATTTTGGGGTCTCACAAAGATTTCATTGGATTCTTTTGATTATTTCATGATTTGTTATTTAGCTGCATTATTAGGATCATCTGGTGTGTTAATTATGTTTGTTCTTCTGGACTCTTTGCTTCTTGTCATCATCACACAAATTAACAAGTTCTTATTTTATAAGTATTTGTTTTGTTTTCTTTCTGTGTTTTGTTAACCACTTTCCAATAAAAGAATGTTTTTTCTTACTTTTAGGTATCCCAACTGTGACTTTATAATATATCTTTTTTCAGGTTTCCTTGACAACAAATCTTCTCATGGATCTCAATATAATCTCTTTCTTCTATAAGCTAAACAAGTTTCTCTTCGTTTCTAGGAACATCACCAAATCCTTAATGGTGGTTGCCTGGTTGGGTGTCTACAATCCATTGATGTTTAGTTTAAAACTTGTACTTGTTGACATGTGGAAAGATGTACATCATAGTAGAAAAAATTTACTCACAAGAGTACTAACCCTTGGATAATACTGGTGAAGGTATCAATGACAACAACAACAAAAAACCAGTACAAAGGAAACTCGAGCAGAGGCTTGGCTCGAGAAAAACAGTTTCAGAGCAAACCCAAAAAAGAAAAGAAAAAAACTCAGAGCTTAAGGGACAAGTCAAGGTTCTTTTGCTGCTCTTCTTCAGCAGGCTTCAACAATTCTCCACCTCTCCGCCATAGTTCGGGAGATGGAAACTCTACTGGAATCCTTCCTACATCGAACCTACCCATGTTTTCACATGTGGAAGTCAACGGTGGAGCAATCATCATCTGATGATGATTATGATGATTCTCTGTTGAAGGTAGTTTACCTATGGCTGGTTGCTGAACGAGTGGTATCCTTGACCAGTTGATCTGACCATACTCACCACCAAAAACGTTATATGAACTTGGTTTGTGACTCATTGAGTGCGCCTGAATAGCCAAGGATCTGTTGCTGTACTGTCCATGGAATGGGAACGGAGCAAAACCATATGGATGCCCGAAAGCTGCTGCTGATGCCATCCGTTGCCCTCGCTTTGCCAAAGTCCTCTCTCTTTTGTGAGCATTTTGGTGACCACCAAGCGCCTGTGAGCTGTAGAATGTTCTTTGACAGTAGTTGCATGAGAAGAGCTTCTGCTCAGTGGAACTTGACCCGTTAAAACTCGGATTGCCTACACTTGCCTCTAAGCAGTCGAGGAGATTGAGCTCTGGTTGACTAGAATCATATCCTGCTAGCTTAAGGTCAAGCCTTATACCTTTCTCTCCTGCTTTTTGATCATAAGTCTCTTCTGCTTGTGCTGATTCTGCATCTATGTTGTAATTGTCTAGGCTCAGCTTTGTTGGAAATGGAAGAGTGGTGGATGCAGAAACGATGCATGAAGAATCAGATGGTCTTGGCTTTCCGCTGGAAGAATCCATGAGGGACAAAGAAGGAATATAAATTTCCAGGTGATGATGGTTTTGTTCCCTTCAATTGTCTCTTTCGCTCTCTCACCTTCTGTCTCTGATCAATAGCTATATATCTGGAATTGCTTATGAAAAAAGTATAAAAGCCTAGATTTTTCTCAGAAGTGGGAGCAGAAGTTTGATGCTATATAAGGAAAGAATAGACTCGCTACAAATGCTTTTGGGTTTGGTAATAAGTGGAAAAAAGTAGTAAGAAGATGAGAGAGAAAGAGAGAGAGAGAGAGAGAGAGAGAGATATGGGTAGGTCTAGTTTGCTGACACACCACACACAACAGAACACTTGAAGCTGATTGGAACTCCACCAATTAAAACCTGTGTTTATCCCTTTGTAGGAGCAACTTTCACTTCACATCAAACTTTTTTTTGGCTGCTTTCTCCTTCAATAAACCAATCTCTATTCTCTGTCATGCATTAACTTCTTATTTTTGGTCCTCTCAGTCTTGTGCCTTTTATGTGCTTAAAAGTTCTTCAACATGGAGTATACATATCATATATGCCAATGACATGCCCTGATTCAAAAAGCCTTTCAAATGAGTTTTTTCGTCCTGGTGAGTTTATGAACTTTTTGTTTAGAACTACTATGCTTGATTTTTGCGCTATGATTGATGGATGCGTTGTTTCTCTGTGGACAGATTCTTATAGGTCCCAACTCGTCTTTGTATGGTATGGTCTGTGGTGTATGCAATTGCGGATATATGTGTAAGAAAAAATTATGAAACCATCCCTTCAAATCCGTCAATGGATATGTATAGTAGTATTCACTAGTTTTAAACTCATGGAGACTTTTAAGACTCTTTTGTATGAAGGCAAAGAAAAGGAGTTGTGGGGGGGGAACAAGACAAAAGAAAGCTTGGCAGTTCAAAAAGATCTTCTGAAACTGGGACCGGTTTTATTTGTATGATGAAACGACAACTTGTTGTAATATTCACGGAGTAGGTGAAGATGACAACAAGTGACAATGAAATGAAAAGGATGGATGCTCAATGACAAGAGAGAGAGACACAGAGAGAAGGAGGGAGTGGACCTAGTGGATTATTCAGGTATGTTTAATGTTTCTGTGTACTTTTGAAACTTCGAGAGGATAGTGGCCATGTCTGTTTCCTTTTAGCTTTCTACTGTTTAACTCGCTTTTGTCCTCTTTTCACTTCTTGCTTTTAGAGTTTGCTTCATATTCACTCCCCTCCCTCTTTATATCCATTGGAATCCTCAATAGTTTGGGAGGCACCCGGATTTTATGGTGATAGGTTTTCGAATACACACTGTACTAAACTCTCTTAGGACACATTCTACTAAACAGTGATTGCCACTTTTTATGTGATCCTTCATGAAAATTTTCTTGTACCCATAATATAGTCTCTAGAAGACCTTGGCAACATGTAACATCTTTTGTGTTAAAACCAGGATTACTTTAGCTTGTTTCTGCTAATCATAGAGAATCATATCTGAATACGTTTCATCATTATATATGATCTATTGTAATAAATTATGTTCGGATCCTTTTCACTATAGTTTGCTTTCCATTAGAATGTTAGTAAATATATGAATCAAGGGACATGATTAGTATCACCCTTATTTCACAAATAAACACTTTGGTTTATGGGGAAAGCCACCTCAGCTGTTCTAATCCACTTGAGAGAGTTGAGTTGAAGTCTTTCTTTAAAAAGTTACTACATATATAAAGTACAAAACTCTAATATCTTGTCTTGTGGTAACAATATTTGGAACTTGAAAGGGTCCGAATTATCAAATTTGAACGCGGATAATTTTTAGATGCGAATGCGACAAGAGCGAGTTGTATAGTTCGATTCTTGTTCGTGTGTGAAGATATAAAATGAATTGTTGTTTTTGGCTTTTTGAAAAAAATTCGGAAGTCTCAATAAATTTTGTTGTTCTGGTTTGGGTGGGAAAACAAAGTGAAACGACAAAGCGTCTCGTCTATGCTGGGCCTGAGGATACGAATCTTTTATATTTCTCTAAACTTTAGCATAAAATTAATACGTAGTGGAACCGAAAAATAAAATAAAATATGTAAGTAAAATCCAAAGATCTAATTGTTAGGACAAGCAGTTTAAGACTTTAAGTATGTTGAGTCTTTTGTCGAATGCGACCTTATAATATGATTCGTGGGTCCAATGTTACAAAACGATGTACAATTAAAGAAACTGAGAAGCTGATTCGGTGAATGAAATTGTAGTTTTTGGTATCCCTAATGAGGAACTAAATCGTAACACTCCAATGAAGTCACAAGATAAATCTTTGATCACGAAGAAAGCCTACAAAATTGTAGAAACTAGGTTTCCACAATGAATTTGTTAAAGCGGGAAACAAATTCAATAAAGCTATCTCTCTAGAAAATAGATCTAAACCTTGAAATTAGGGGTAAAGAACAAGAACTCAAAAGAACTGGGGTTTTTTGTAAAGAGCGGAAGGAGAACTCAATTATTGTATTAGATACTCGATGGATTACAATGGAGAAGTCTCCCCTTATTTATACATGTCTCGAGATCACACAATATATTACCTTTCCTTATCGAACGAAGTGAGATATGGAAAATTGCCTTATTGTTTGAGTCGGCTACGCCGCACCGAAGTGGAGGTCGGTTTCTTCTTCTCCAAGACTTCGTCTCACCCGAACTGACTCTTGATAACCTAATTGATCCCCTAACCGGATTCCCGGTTAAATGTTCAATTAATGTTTCTGGTTTAGCTCGGTATGTCGGGGGTGCTGAATCCC
>NC_025704.1:4629325-4632778 GCF_000633955.1 Camelina sativa | reverse complement strand
TAGAAAGGTTAAGGCGGTATGCCACTTTCCTGGAGTCGGCCGTCCCGATTTTCCGCGAGAGGCACTTGGTTGAAGGCCCGTGCGCTTTCCTAGAAGACTTGGCGTCGAGAGGTATTGAAGTTCCAAGGGAAAAACTGGACGCCCTGAGGGAAAGGCGCCAGTTCTGGCGTGCCGAACTGGACAAGGTAGCGGTGGAGGAACCACTGGCAGACGACCTCTCGGGTCCACGGCCTCCACTTCGTCTGCAGGATCAACCTAGACACTGAGTGTGGGAGTTCGACCGTTCCGAACTCTGAGTTCGGGCGGTCTTTTTCTTTTCTCATCTAGGACCCCGAGTCGTCGAAGGGACGTTCTCCCTTTGCGTCTCTTTTCTATTTCTTCTTTTTTTTTTTTTTTTATTAGTCAAAACGTCCACAACATGTAATGGGGGGTTTGACTTAGTTATTGAAGCTTTTTTTCATTATATATTTTTTGGATTTATCAAAACCGTGTAAAGGAGATTTAAATGTAAGTGAACTTTGGATATTTTGTTTTGCACACCGGCTTGTCGCCGAGTTGAATAAGATAAAGTTTTTAAACCGGAAAAAACTTTATTAATATATTAGCTGCATTCGCTTAGTCTTTGAAAGATAAGGAATTGCCTACGTACCCCGAAGTGGGGATCAAGCCAACCGTAGTTCGTATTACAAGTGAAAGATCAATGGAGTTCGGATTCCCGAAAACTCCTAGATAGGGTCGTAACAACGACTTAGCTGTAGTAGCGTTTCAAGTGGGCCGCGTTCCACGAGTTTTTGATGCGTTCCCCGGCCATGGTTACGAGTTCGTAAACGCCCGGACGAACTGCTCTAGATACGAGGTATGGACCTTCCCATCGAGCGCCGAGTTTGCCAGCGTTTACTTCCTTGGTGTTCTCGAAGACTTCTCGCAGAACCAGATCACCTTCGTTGAAACGCCGTTGACGAACNAAAGCTTCGGAGAATTCCTCCACCCACGAGAGCGCAGAGACGTTCCGAGTTTGCGCTCCTGTCCCGTACGTTGACATGACGGGTGCAGAAGGGAGTCATGTGTGTCAGGAACTTCGAAGATATCGAGCTCGCCGCTATAGGCTGGGGGCTCACCTTATGGCGAGGCGCCGGAGATTGGCCGAGGTCTGTCGGCTTTATCGTTTGGACGGGACCATTCGGGTCCTGAACGAACTAATCTCCAACGGTTTCTACTTGGAGAGGTGGCGTATGACCGGGCTGTTTGCCGCGCGAACGGCGTGCCTAGAACTGCTGGAAAGTATGGGGGTGCCCGTCCTCTTGGAGGCCGACTGTCAGCCTCTTGAAGATACTGCGTACCCGTTTAACGTGGATATCTGGGCCTACCGAGCTTCCCTAGAAAGGTTAAGGCGGTATGCCACTTTCCTGGAGTCGGCCGTCCCGATTTTCCGCGAGAGGCACTTGGTTGAAGGCCCGTGCGCTTTCCTAGAAGACTTGGCGTCGAGAGGTATTGAAGTTCCAAGGGAAAAACTGGACGCCCTGAGGGAAAGGCGCCAGTTCTGGCGTGCCGAACTGGACAAGGTAGCGGTGGAGGAACCACTGGCAGACGACCTATCGGGTCCGCGGCCTCCACTTCGTCTGCAGGATCAACCTAGACACTGAGTGTGGGAGTTCGACCGTTCCGAACTCTGAGTTCGGGCGGTCTTTTTCTTTTCTCATCTAGGACCCCGAGTCGTCGAGGGACGTTCTCCCTTTGCGTCTCTTTTCTCTTTCTTCTTTTTTTTTTATTAGTCAAAACGTCCACAACATGTAATGGAGGTTTGACTTAGTTATTGAAGCTTTTTTTCTTTATATTTTTTTTTGGATTTATCAAAACCGTGTAAAGGAGATTTAAATGCAAGTGAACTTTGGATATTTTGTTTTGCACACCGGCTTGTCGCCGAGTTGAATAAGATAAAGTTTTTAAACCGGAAAAAACTTTATTAATATATTAGCTGCATTCGCTTAGTCTTTGAAAGATAAGGAATTGCCTACGTACCCCGAAGTGGGGATCAATCCAACCGTAGTTCGTATTACAAGTGAAAGATCAATGGAGTTCGGATTCCCGAAAACTCCTAGATAGGGTCGTAACAACAACTTAGCTGTAGTAGCGTTTCAAGTGGGCCGCGTTCCACGAGTTTTTGATGCGTTCCCCGGCCATGGTTTCGAGTTCGTAAACGCCCGAACGAACTGCTCTAGATACGAGGTATGGACCTTCCCATCGAGCGCCGAGTTTGCCAGCGTTTACTTCCTTGGTGTTCTCGAAGACTTCTCGCAGAACCAGATCACCTTCGTTGAAACGCCGTTGACGAACAGTTTTATTGTAGTATCGAGCCGCTGCGTCCTGGTAGTGTTGCATCCGAACTAGAGCTTTGTCGCACAATTCTTCAGCGAGATCGTTGTGATCGATCAGCATCTCATCGTTAAGTTTAGGGTTATCAACCATCATAGTGCGACGAAGTGTCGGGACTCCTGCTTCAGCCGGGGCAAGTGCTTCGAGACCATACGCGAGGGAGAAAGGGGACTGTCCCGTACTCCGCCGCGGGGTTGTGCGGTATGACCATAGCACGCCATCCAGGTGATCTGCCCATGCTCCTTTCCTTCGACCGAGTCTTTTTTTGAGCCCATCGACGATCGACTTGTTCGTAGCTTCAGCTTGACCGTTGCCTTGCGGGTATCGAGGAGTCGAAGTGCTAAGACGGATTTGCCATTTCCTCAGGAAGCTTCTGGTGATCATCGAAGTGAATTGGGTACCGTTGTCGGTGACAATCTCGTATGGGAGTCCATGGCGACATATGATGTTCTTCCAGATGAAATTGGTCACGTCCAAGGATTGAATCCTTGTGAAAGACTCTGCCTCTACCCACTTGGTGAAGTAATCGGTCAGCACTAGGACGTACTTCTTGGATTTGGATGCCGGCAAAGGTCCTATGGCATCCATGGCCCAGCGCATAAATGGATACGGGGCAGTGACGGTGTTCAACAGTTCGGGCGGGACGTGCCGCATGGGTCCATGACGTTGACAAGCCTCGCATTTGGCCGCGAAAGTTTCGCAGTCAGCCATCATGGTAGGCCAATAGTGTCCGTCCTTTTTGATCTTGAGAGCAAGTGCGCGTCCGCCAGAATGGTTGCCACCTTCTCCTTCATGTACTTCCATCATGATACGTTCGGCCTCGTCCCGAGTAACACAGGTGAGGTACACTCCCGAGGCGCTCCGGCGAAACAGTTCCCCGTCCAACAGGATGTACCTGGCACTTCGAGTCTTCAGACGTCGAGCTGCCCATCGGTCTGCTGGGACGGTGCCATCGGAGATGTAAAGTTTGATCTCAGTCTCCCAATCTTCGGGAGGCTCGACGACATCCGCCATATCTTCTATTGGCTCGTCGACTTCCATCGGGATTGGATCGTCGTTGATGAGGGCAATCTGGCTGTC
>NC_025704.1:4625690-4627522 GCF_000633955.1 Camelina sativa | reverse complement strand
AAAATACTGTTGTTTTACTTTAGTTGTAACATGTTTTCGGATCCGCACATTTATGCATTGATAAAATGATAAGTTATAAGTAGTTTCAAACGTATGTATATCTTAATTCAGTATCCAAGATTTAAACATACTGTATATATGTAATACATATGTTTGAAATCATAATATAAAATCATAAATATTGTTTACAGATATCTCACAATATATAACCAAATTATATTTTTATACATATATACAATTTTGTATTTAATTGCTCGATTTTAATAGATACCGATTTAAATTATTTCTATAAACATTTAGATGATTTTGTATATTAGGTAACATCATAATTTCTTGTTTCCGGATATATCTCAAAATATAAAATCAAATTAAATAAGTTTACATATATACAATTTCGAAATTAATTGCCCAAATTAAACATATAAATAAATATCAAAATTATTGTTTCCTTAAATTGTTTACGCAAAACTACTTACCTTTTTTGAATTTTATTGCAGATGCTTGTTTCGATTCTGTTTGGATACGGGAGTATGAAAAACAGCTCTGAACAGTTAATACATGATCCGAACAGAATTAATACAGGGCATATAGGATCCGTGCATTTTTATTATCAAATTTACTTTAATGTCCCTTTTGTATTGTATGCTTTTTAATTTATTCAAGGTCATTTTATGTCATATATTTTAGAATTCATTTTGTCTTGTAAATAATGCTTCCCTTTTAATAGTATAGATGTTTAGGAATTACAAAGTTTCCAATGAGAACAAGTAAAAAAACGACATAATAATACATTAATACTAAATGGCTCAATTGCATCATATCTAATAGAAACAGTAATAGATATTTTTCAAACATGTAAGAAAGTGTAATCCATATTTGATATTAGTACAATACAAACATTGGTTAAAAACATTATCTCACCTCCAAATGGCTAGTGATCAAAGCCCACACAACCACAACAAAAGGCCCAAATCAGAATCCCAACGCACAAACAAAACGTTTACACGTGAATAGAGTTAAAGACTCAGAGAAGCCGTTACAGAGATAGGACCGAACAAGCAAGTACTGTTTCTTGTCTTCTGTAAGAAAGTCGATTTGATTCTCTGCCACACACCTAGACCTACCTNAGTGGGGTCGTCAAGCTCGGGTGACAGTTCGGTGATGATATATTTTTCCATGTGCCTTCCAATAATCTGAAGTGTTTGATGATTTGTATCCCAATCTACTTATTAGTTCTTTCATGAAATATTTTATTAAGTAATAGTCCTTTTATGCACACTTGAATGAACTTTATAATAACTTACACTGTATATGTATCACATGAATTACTAAGGAGATCTTTCCTACTTGTAAAATAGCATTAAAAAAACAAAGAAACATGATGAGAAAGGGGGGAAGTGAAGACAAGTGGTGCAAGAGAAACACCCCCACATGGATGATTACAAATATAACACTATTTGTGTGTTATCACTTATCACTAATCACAAATCAACTGAATCTTTTTTAATTAGATTTGCTCTGTCTCGTCCAAAATTAGGCAGGAAAAAAAGTATATTCCAAAATGCATCTTATTAACCTTACTCTTCGTTTTTTTTTTGAAGAATAATATTATACAAATAGCCCTAATCATACTTACTTACAAAATTTTCGGCAATCAAGTAGACATCAACACACAAAAGAAACTAATAAAATAAGGTTGGGTGCTTGACAGCTTCTTTTTGGATCCACAAGCATATCATAAGTTCATAACTAATCGTTATCATTAGGGTTTATTTTGCTGGTCTCAAGCAAATTGATAAACATGCAAAGTCTTTGTAGCTTTATTAGTTTCA
>NC_025704.1:4622479-4623513 GCF_000633955.1 Camelina sativa | reverse complement strand
TTCTGTAAGAAAGTCGATTTGATTCTCTGCCACACACCTAGACCTACCTAGGTAACGGTGACTGGTACATGTGCCCTATTGCTATTTTTTAATTCTTTTTCTTTATTTTATGGTGTCGTCGTATTGCTCTATTGAATCATTTTCGTGTATAAAGAACCATTTTCGTCCCATTGTCAAAAGCGTGAAGACAATGAAATATATAACGCTTTGAGAAACTTAACAGGCTGGATTTTTTTTTCTTCTTTCTCCTCTCTGCAATTGAATGAGCTATATACGTCTCAATCAGACAATTTATTAATCCTCTGTACCATTTGCGACTCAGATGACGTACTTTATAACAGGAATAAGAATACTGGCCAACAACAACATTGATTGCAACTTGCAAGTAAGTAGTATGGGCTACTCATTTACCCGTATGATAATAAAATGGCTCTTGCCTCTTGATGTGATCGGCAAAATGGAACATACATAAGTATGACCACATTGCTAACCACTTGCATAGTTGCATTATAAACATCTAGACTGGAGAGCTAGTATATTCATCAATCGAACAAGCAAACTCTACAAGAAGACAAAATTACATTTGCCATTAGTAGTACTGTAAGAACATGAAAAAATAATAATAATTGGAGATTATTTTATTTAAATAAACGGGTAGCTGAATTTGATNCACTTATCACTAATCACAAATCAACTGAATCTTTTTTAATTAGATTTGCTCTGTCTCGTCCAAAATTAGGCAGGAAAAAAAGTATATTCCAAAATGCATCTTATTAACCTTACTCTTCGTTTTTTTTTTGAAGAATAATATTATACAAATAGCCCTAATCATACTTACTTACAAAATTTTCGGCAATCAAGTAGACATCAACACACAAAAGAAACTAATAAAATAAGGTTGGGTGCTTGACAGCTTCTTTTTGGATCCACAAGCATATCATAAGTTCATAACTAATCGTTATCATTAGGGTTTATTTTGCTGGTCTCAAGCAAATTGATAAACATGCAAAGTCTTTGTAGCTTTATTAGTTTCA